>NC_056727.1:582551226-582688726 GCF_019279795.1 Protopterus annectens | reverse complement strand
ATACAACAAATTCAAAAACAAAATATTAATACAATTCAAAACAAAAATATTAGTATAGTGCTGCTTGGTGGGACTGGTTTTGGCTTCACCATTTAAGCAATAGAATAGTAACATACAATAAATAAGTGGAAGATAGGTTTCAAAGGGCGCAGTCAGGAAACTGAACATAAATGAGGAATAATAAAGAAGAACAGAGTAAAAATATCTGATGGGTCAGCCTGGAGTTTTGCAGGAGCATAGACAATTATTGGTCAAATGGGACTTTTAGAAGAATCTTCAGTTTGGAGGGGTTAGCTTTGGAAATAATGGGCTGAGGGCCAGTGTTCCAAATTTTGGAGATGTACGGAAAATACAAGGCATCCCCATAGCTGTTATTGGCTTTAGTGACTTCAAGAAGTAGTTTGTCAGATGAGTGGAGGGTTCTAGTGCTAGTATGTGGTTTCACTAGGTTTTTAAGGTTTGCATATTTATCTATTAAGTAGATGATGGAATGGCAGATTGTGAGTTGTTTGAGGCATAGAAGATTTGGGAGTTCCAGCCAGTCTAATTTATGAAGAGCTTGACAATGATGTGCTCTGTATGGGAGATTTTTGGCCAACCTGGCAATTTTGTTGTAACAGGTTTCCAGTTTATTTAGATTTGCTTTCTTTAAACCGGTGAAAAATGGCGAAGCATATAATAGAGTGGATAGTAGATGGGTTTGGGTAATGGCTATTCTGGTGGCTTGGGTAAGAAATGGCTTGGCTCTATAGAGTGCACTGAGTTTTATGTCACCTTTTTGATTGCTTGGGATATATGTAGATTATAACTGAGGGATTTGTCAATGATGACACCTAGTAGTTTGGTATGGTCTACTGGCTCTATTTTGGTGTTGTTAGTGGAGTAGATGGCAAATGGAAAGGAGGACTGAGATATTTTATCATTGCCAAATAAAATTATTTTGGTCTTGTTGGGGTTGAGTGTTAGTTGTTTGGCAGAAAGGTACTGTTCAGCCTCTGTAAATGCTGTTTGTATTTTTTGTAAGAGTTCGGGGACAGAGCTGGCTGAACAGATGAGTGTAGAATCATCTGCATATTGTATAATGTTAGCTGATGTGGTAGATGAGCTGATGTAATTTGTAAAAATCGTAAAGAGAAGTGGCCCAAGGATGGAACCTTAGGGTATGCCTACTGAAACTGGTAAGAGTGACGATATATTGTCTAACCATTTAACAGCTTGCTGTCTGTCTGACAATTAGCTATGGAACCAAGATAGGGTGGAGTGAGAGAAGTTTAAGGAGGCTAGTTGGTACAGAAGTTTTTGGTGTGAGACAATGTCAGATGTTTTTGACATGTTTAGGAAAACTGAGGAAACATAAAGGCCGTGGTTTCTTGACTGGTTGAGTATGTCTGTGAATCTAATTAGGGTGGTTGTAGTGCTATGCTTGGGCCTAAAGCCATGTTGAGTATCAGGGAAGAGGTTACTGTCAGGAGATATGGGAAGATTTGTGAATATATACATTTCTCAAGGATTTTTGCAAGAGGAGAGAGTATTGCAGTGGGTCTGTAGTTTGATAGTAGTGTTGAGGTGCCTCCCTTGTATAGGAGGATGATATGAGATAATCTTCCAGAGTTTTGGGACATATTACTCAGAGATGGACCAATTCATTATTAGGGTGATGGGGTAGTTATGGCATCAGCTGCCATCGTCAGGAATTCACAGGGAAGCTGGTTGGCTGATAGTAAAGAAGGTTTTAGTTGGTGGAGAAGTTTGTTAATGTAGCACATAGATATTGGTTTAAGGCTAAATGCTACAGTATTGGTGGAAGAGTTAGTGGGTACTGTCAGAGGACTGGTAGGGTTGTGATTTAGTAAGGACAGTATGGAATTAGTAAAGTGAGAGCTGAATTGAGTTGCTATACTTTCAGTGGTATTAGAGGAGAAGTTTTGGGTGGCAGAATGTTTGGGATTGAGAATTTGATTTATAAAGGCCCAAAATATGGGGGGCTATTCTGGTGTTTCTTTTGAACTGTTGAATAGTAGTTTTTTGTCTTTTGTATTTACCTTTTTGACTGTGTTTCTCAATTGTCAGTAGTCTTGGAGGGTTGTTTGTTTTTTATTAGACAGATAGTAGGAACTATGTTCTGTTTCTTTGTTTCTTGAGGAGTTTGGAGTACCTTGTTAGCCATGGGGCTGATTTAGGTGTTACATGGATTTTCCTGATGGGGGCTAAACTGTCTAGGATTTCCAGGAATGTATTATTAAGGTATTGAGTTGCATTGTCTAACTGGAAGTATTTTAGTGGGGACCAGTTACATTTTTTTTCAGAAGAGAGATAAACGTTCTATGGAGAAATTCTTTCTGTTACAAATGTGTTTGTATATAATGTTTCTTTTTAGGATTTTCTTTGTGTCTTAGGAGGTAGGTGGGTCTGTGATCACTAAGGGTATCTGGGAGACACACTGAGTGAGGGCTAGAGAGGGTCTATTTGTGAGTTTCTAATCTAGTGTGGATTGTTTATTCCTGAGTTTGTCAATCCTAGTAGGAGTGGTGATGATTTGGGTGAAACCAAAAATGTTAATGTTGTTTGATATGTTTTCAGAAGAATAGGAAGACCAGTCTAGGTTAAAGTCTCCTATGATCATTGTTTCTTGGTTAAAGGTGGTTGATATCCAACTGAGGAGATTTTCAATTATTGTTGAGTTTTTGTCGGGGGGGATATAGACTGCAAGGATGGTGATATGTTTGTTATTGTGCAGTTGTAAGCTGGATACAAGTACTTCTGAACTATTTGAATCAGAGGGGTAGCTGTCTAGTCATTTTATGTTAAGTGTGTCCTTGTACATGACTGCAATGTCACCACCTTGCTTGCTAATTCTGTCTAACCTATGCATATTGTAGCCCTGGGTTAGGAATTCACTGTCTTTGTTGTGTGGTTTTAGCCATGTTTCTGTTAGTACAACTATGTCAGGGTTGTATATATATATATATATATATATATATATATATATATATATATATATATATATATATAGGCTAAGAGTAACATGGAATTGCTATAGGCTAAGAGTAACATGGAATTGCTCAACTTTGTTTAGGAAGCTCCTTAGGTTAATATTTAAGATTAGAAGGTCAGAGCTACCATGGGAGTGACTTAAGTAGTTTTGAGGGTTGGGATTTATTTGTAGTGAAATTGTTTGGGAGCTAGACTGGGGACCAAGGTTGGGGTGTATGTCACCAATTTAACAAGTAGGGATAACTTGCATGGGAATAAGTGGGAAAGTTTTGTGAGTAATTTTAAATATTTATGAAAAAGGGTAGAAGTATATAGATATAGAGATATTAGTAGATGTATAGCTAGATAGCTAGATATCCTCATACAACCACTATATAAATATAGTAACTCTATGGTTACATGACACTGGGGAAAGGACAACAACCCTAAATGGAAAAATCCAGTTCCACTCCATCTGTGGAGCATAGCAATAAAACTCACAGTAACATTATACTCGTATAGCAGTTCAACACATTTTTTAAAGTTTACTATGAATCATTACATTTTATCATATTAAGGCATGCAGCATCAGATTCCCCTACATGTGCTTGAGGTGAAATTTTATGAATATCAGTAGCATGCAGAAAAAAAAGACAAACAGCATAATGATAAATGTTTGTTTCTATAGGATATTATTGCAATTTCTATGTGTGCAGTGGCAATGATTCATTTATGTGGCCATGGAGTTGGCACGTATAAGTTTGGGATGGGCAAGCCCCCTACATAAACAAAACAAACAAAAAAATAATTAAAAGGATCTTTTACCCTTTTTGACTTTTGGTCATTTTTTTCATCCTTTGACTTGCCAACTTTCAGGAAGTTGCTAGAAAGGAAACATGAAAACCAAAGCATCAAAAAAATAAATTCTGAAATAATTCTGGTAAATAAAATTGCATAATCTGAAAAAATAATGGGGGCATTCAATAAAGCCTACACAGTCATTTTTCACTAAGTGAGCATCGCGGCGTGATGCGCACATGGTTGCAAATGTTTTTAGATTCAATAAACTCTGTGTAGTGGCGAGCACTCACACACAAACAAGCTAAATACAGTGCCATGCTAATTACAGCATAAGTAACTGAATTGTATGCTACTCGACAAACCATCATGATAGAGTGATTCAACAAGCTCTAAAACAACTGTGTAGACTCCGTGGTGGTGTTCCCTGTGTATTCGAAAACTTTTCAAATACAGCCACGGAAAGGAGTCTACACGGATAGAAGAGCAAGTAAAAATTGTTAGACTTGTACAGAACTGACCTTAACATGTGACAGCAGAAACAAAATGTCAGTTCTATACAGGGTGAATGCAACAAAAAGAGAGCAACACTAGCAATATATCCTTTTTAAGTGCCATGACATAAAAGCAGTTATGGTCCCCCACCCCCAGTGAAGAATACACTTGCAACTAATGCAGACAGCTAAAAGTGTAAACGCCATGAAACAATCTATTCATAGTGGCATGTAAGCATATGCAGTATGTAGTTGATGAAATACAGGCATATCTTCTCAAAAACAGGATTCCTCCGTGTAGATATATGACAAAGTAATACCTTCCCTTGACTGTGTTCAGCATTCGGCTTCCCTTCAGTTTCCCTAGCTACATTGTTGGCAACTGTGTAGATTCAGGGCTGTCAGCACAGTGAAGATGCAAATGCGGTCTAAACTCATTAGAATTGCTGAATCCCAATAAATTAGAACCATGTAAGGATGTTCACATTGTGTAGGCACTTCCTCAGTGTTTTTTTTTCAATTGATGGTAACGGTGAATGATGATATCAGTGGGGTGTGTCAGATTAGATTTACAGCGGTGTACATGTAGGTCTGTGAAGAGTGAAAATGCATGTAAGTAGTGCACAATTCACAAGTTCTGCATCATTAAGCTACAACCTCCTCTTCATTTGTTGGCAAAATGTGTCATCTCTGTCTACTTTAAGTATATTTTTCATTATTTTAGTCATTGTTTGTGCTATATGGTGCTTAATGCAATCATGGCAAATGGAAGAATGAGTGGCAGGTTTCCCTGCGCTTGGCATGTAACTATCCCTGCAGAAGAATGTGTATGTGTAGGGCTGGAGTATAGATGGTGCTGGGTTCTAGTACAGGGTGTGCAGCCTTTCCTTCACTTTTTGTGCTCCATGTTTGCATGATATCATGGGAATGGAAGAAAGTAATACCAGTTTTGCTTGTACTTACCTTATTTACACAGAGGTGCACAAGGTAAGCAAAGGAGCACATAGTGCACAAATGAGCAAGCAGCAGGTGTGTTTTAATAGATGTTAATTACAGCATAAGCAGCTGAATTGCATGTTAATGAACCAGCTAAAAAGCATCCATGTATATCCCATACTGGTTTTTCATGCATACATCAATGCTATTGGAGTAGAGACACAGAACATCTACAGGGACACAATGCTAGGGGCTGCTACTTTGATCCATCTGTATGTGCTAGGGGCTGAAGCCAGTAGTGCTGCTGCTGGTGCCAGTAGGCCTAGGCTGAGAAAGAGAAGTAGAAACAGAAATAAAACAGATCTCCAACTCTTTAGACAGCATAGAAATCTAACTAAAAAAGCAGTCATAGCCGATAAAAAGAAATTCTACATTGACCTTCAACAAACCCATCTTAACAATTCTAAACTTTTCTGGTCCTCAATCAATAAACTCCTCTCACCAGGAACTTCCAAAACACCTTCCCCTCTAAATGCAGACCCTAATACCCCACAACAGACTGCAGATGCTCTTAACTCTTTCTTCACTGAAACTATCCAAGCACTAGCTAAACAACTTAATGCTAACAACTTCTGTCCTCTGAGTAAACCAACCAACTCCTCTTTTAACTTTTCTACAGCCTATCCCCACATCATATATTCACAGACTTCTTCTTAAGCTAAAACCATGTACCCCTCTGCTGATAAACTCCCTTCCCTTTTTCTTCAAAAGGCTGCTAAGGTTGTTGCATATCCCATATCTATTCTTATAAATAGGACAATTAGTGAAGGAATCATCCTCAAGTATGGAAGGTATCTCATATAATCCCTCTTCACAAAGGTGGAAACTCAACTGACTACTCCAACTATAGGCCCATCGCCCTCCTCTCACCGCTGTCCAAAATTATGGAAAAATGTATCCACCTTCAACTCGTACAATATCTCTCAAAACATAACATAATAGCTAACTGCCAACATGGCTTTAGACCACATCACAGTACTACCACTGCCCTACTTTCCTTTGTAGAGACTATAAACCAGAACCGAAACAACAACTTACTCTCTTCGGCCCTCTTCATTGACCTCTACAAAGCATTCGATATGGTAAACCACCCCTTATTACTTAATACTCTCGAATCCATCTCATTTGATCCCCCATCTATTAAATGGTTTAAATCTTACCTCACTGACAGAAAACAAGCTGTTCTCTGGGACAATCACATCTCATCTCTCCTGCCTGTTTCCATTGGGGTTCCTCAAGGCTCTATCCTCGGCCCACTTCTTTTCTCCCTCTTCATTAATGATCTTCAAACTACAATCCCTCAAGCAACCTGCATTCAATATGCAGATGATTCAACACTCATTTGCTTGGCTCCTTCTACCCCAGAACTAACCTCTCTCACCCAAAAAGTATTCAGTACAGTAGAAACATGGTTCTCTAATCGCTTCCTCTTACTAAATGCCAAAAAATCCAAACTTCTTCTTTTTTCTCCCACAGCTAGAACCTCCCCTTTAAATTTCTCCATCTCTTCAAACAGCGCCACTGTTATCTTACCCGACACTTCAACTAAATTATTAGGCGTTACAATTGACAATAAACTCTCTTTCGACCTACACATTAACAACTCCATAAAGTTAGTTAACAGAAAGATAGGATCCTTATATCGAATCAGACCTTTTCTTACACCACCTACCAGAACAAGGATTGCTCACTCTCATCTTATATCAACTCTTCTATATGCTGCCTATCTTCACTAACCTCAAAAAACCAGCCTTAGCAAACTGACAACCTGCTATAATAACATTGCCCGCTTTGCTACTGGTAATCCCTATAGAACTCATCACTGCCTCAACTTACAACTTCTAGGCTGGCCTGAGTTTCAAAACTATCTTTTAATCCATCAACTCTGCATTGCCCATAAAATACTATACCAACCTAATAACACCCCATACTCTCTCAACTCATAACCCCGTATAAAATCTCAACTCTCTCCGCTCATCCAGCAAACTTCTGACAAGCTCAACAAAGTCTAATAATAATGCTGGTGACTCTCTATTTACCAATGCTATTGGGTCAAAATGGAATTTGTTACCCACTAGCTTAACAAAGATAACTTCATTGCCCCTCTTCAAACAAAACATTAAAAGGCATTTCCAAAATCACTGGCTTTGCTCCTGTCATAAACCTGATTAGTCTATCTCTATTACTACCCAACAGAACCTTTCTATTCCCATCCTCATTATTTCCCCTTACCCTTGCTCCTTTCCATATAAATCCAATCAATTTTTTTGTCCCTACTTGTTAATTGAGAATTGAACTGTATGGAGTAGTTATAGTAACTAACTCCTGTACTAGTATTTTACACATAAGAGTGTTATCTTTTATTTTTATTTTTATTTTTATATGTTTTTACTTGCTAACTCTATTACTAACTCTTAGATGTTCATTATTATTAGTACTGTTAGTACACTTTGTATAACAATTTGTGTGTGTAAAAAAAAAAAAAAAAAAACATTTTTACTTCTTCTCAGAATGTATCTCACTCTGTGGAGCTTTTCTCCCCGGGCCTCTACTGAAAATGGAAATTCATCCAGCTAGACTAGCCCGGTCAACAAATGTAAAATAAAAAATAAAATAAAATTTTTAGGCTTTGGGTAACTTATCAGATGCTACATGAGCTGGAGATTGTAGAGCAGTACAGGGTGGACAGGGACACACTACAAGAACTTTGTGACCTCTGCCGCTCTCAACCCAGAGCCAGAGCCAACTGAGGGAAACCCATCCCAGTGGAAACTAAGGTATATGTAGCCCTTAGAATCTTAGCTACAGGTACCTTTCAAAGACAACTGGAGACATGATGGATGTGTCACAGGCATCAGCATCCAGGATCTTCCACCAGTTCCTGGTTGATATGCTCATACATGTCAGTGAGTGCATATGTTTTCCCCTTAGTTCTGAGGAGAGGGCAAGCAATATGCAACAGTTCTACCATGTAGCACATTACTCTGAAGTACTGGGTGCCATAGACTGCCCTCATGTACACATTAAAGCGCCACTTAGTGAGCAGAGTAGAATCTACATTAACTGCAAGGATACCACTCTATCAACTGCCAAGTTATGTGTAATGCCCAGAGAATTATCTTGAATGTGTGTGTTGGAAACCCTGGCAGTTATCCTAACTCCCACATCTGGCACACATCACAGCTTTATCAGATGTTTTATAGGGGGGACATCCCACAGGACCACTTATTGGGGGCTGCTGGCTATACACTGGAATCGTGGCTGATGACACTCATCAGAACTATAAGTGTAAGACTGCCATATATATGATCCTGGGTTCGACTACAGCATATTCCATACACTATTACTTTTATTTATTTAGTAATCTATGTATTATTACATTTATGATCAAATGTATGACTGAGGGTATAATGTGTACTATAGTTCTGTAAATGTATTTCTACTATCTGGACTGTCATGGCCTTCCCTTTTGCCAACAACACATACACAACTTCCTAAACATAAAATAACCATGAAATTCCATTGCTTGCTACTGTTGCACTCACATCTATATCACATTATCGAAATCTTACTACATCGAATCACTAAAGGTTGACCTCTAGTGATCGATGTAGTAAAACATCGAATAATGTTTAAAAAAAAAAAACTAACTAGCGTAGGCAGGGGGCAAGCCCCCCTGCACTGCCCACGTGGGGTCTGCACCCCTCACACCCACCTACTTAAATATTCCAACTCTGAGACTGCACTACATTGAGGTAAATGGAAATCTCCTCCTACGGAGATTTCCCTTTACCTGCACGATGTTCTGCGCTTTTGATGTGGTGCCAATATCAACTTCGATATTGTCAGCTTTCGGCATTGTGAAGTAGACCCTTGTGCTCTGCTTACCTTTGTGCAAACGCAGCACTGATAACCAACAGGTATATGTTAGATACTCAGTGTTAACTGTCAGACATTAGCAATTTGTCTCACATTTGCCCACTGCTGATCTGTGTGTAAACAGGTGTATCTCATATGTGTGTACACTTTCTTAACCACTGTACAATCCCACTGCTTGCTGTGCTGAGGAACTGTATATATGATATTTGATTATTCCTGCTTATTGTCCATTTTCTTTGTATGACATAAAACTAAATGTGGAAACATTGCAAACTAAGGGTCTGATATAACTATGCATCATATATTTACAATACCTCCATGTGTTGCCCCCCCCCCACCAAGCACTACAACCCTGGGGTCTCAGTACTTTTTCCACACATATACCAACGACACTACAAAGTATAATATATAATGTTGTGTGCTCCTTCATGGACAGGGCCAGTTGGCGGTGCTCACAATGTCACTCTGCTAAACTCAAACATCCAACTATGCTCAATAAGGATACTTTTTCTGTTACACAGCTAGACTTTTAAACAGCCTAGTGCTATTAGGCTAGTGGCCTCATATGATGCTATGAAGCTATGTTCCTATGCAGGTCTTCCAAGCCATTGTTTCCCACATGGCTTGCTAATGTTATCTACTGTAAGTGCACCTGCACTCTTGTATAAATCAGACTTTGTGTCATGATGCTTGCATTAAGTACTGCGTTCTGTAGTCTGTGCACTTAGATAGGTAAGGGTTCTGTTCGCACTGCAGTTGACTGTGTGTATCTAGTCAGCAGAGTAGACATGGTATCCTACAGTTACTTCTCCAATGGCATGGATTGCCAGTATTTTGATACTTGTACAGACTTATATATAATTTCAGGCAGCCCTCCCAACCTGTTGTCGCCCACGTGGCCTGCTGATGTCATCTATTATAAGTTCATCTGCACTCCTGTATAAATCAGACTTGTGCTGTGACACTTGCATTAAGTGCTGTGTTCTGTAGCCTATGCACTTAGATAGGTAGGGGTTCTATTTTCACAGCAGTCAACTGTGTGTGTGTGTGTGTGTGTGTGTGTGTGTGTGTGTGTGTGTGTGTGTGTGTGTGTGTGTGTGTGTGTGTGTGTGTGTTTGTGAACTGTTGCTTGACATTACTGAGAGCATGTTATACCAGGGTGTGGGATGCTTATCCTATCTTTAACAGACACTGCTGATGTCATCAGGTATAAAGTGTTTTCTGACACACACCAAATCAGAGTTGAGCTGTGGCATTTGCATAAAGTATTGTGTTCTGCTGTCTGTGTACTTATATAAGTAGGGGTTCTATTGTGTGTGTGTGTCTGTGAGCTGTTGCTTGACATTACTGAGAGCATTTTACACCAGCATGTGGGACAGTTACTCTGGCCACAACAGACTCTGCTGATGTCATCAGCTATATGATAGGTTTGGATATGCAGTAATCCCACCAGGGCAGGGTCAGAGAGTTGGTTGGAGGTCAAGCAGATGTGACCTCATCCTATACCAGACAGATGATTGGCAAGACATGAAAATACATGGTAAGGAATACTGGGTGACATGGCTTTTAATCTATGACATGCATCATGGCATGGTTTGTAGCCTGTGTGTTATGTTAATGAGAAAGACACATGGTCTCTCCAGAGATACTTTCTAGATCTAACCTGACACACCCAGTGGAAGCAAGGCAGCCTGCAGTGCTGTTGTGATTTCCTCCTCCCAAACAATAATCACTCACAACTGCAATGCATTAATAATCTACACTATATAAAACAGTAACCCTGTGGCTAGGAAAACTGATGTTGAGGACAGTGCTATATGTTTGAGAGAAATCATTTTCTTTAGGATATCTGTGCAGAGGAGTACTGAATCTCAGAAAGTATGGTTCCATTTTGAATCTACATACCTCATATGCTGGAAAGTATTTAACTCTTTACATCCGAGTGACACCTCCAGGTGCATCTGCAGTTAACTCCTACTGATGCCTCTAGGCATCAAATATTGCTGGTTCATATTTGCATCAATAATTCTAAAAACATGCTATGTACAAGGTTTTAAAAGATTTCATCTTAAAACTTACACAATGGCAAACTCAACGGCATTAATATTTGACCTATGCCTAGTGCAGGTAAATTGATATTAACTGTTGTTTGTATGATATTAATTTATATAGATATAATTTTCAAAGTTTTCTGAATATCTCAACAACCAAGTAACATAGACAAAACTCTTTAGCACATATTAAAGCTCTCAGCTAGATGGTTAACACGTTGCTGACAGTGTGTGTGTAACTTGAGTGATTGTAGAGATATTGTAAGTTGTTTATAAAATATTGCAAATGTTTACTGTGACATAAAATGCAGTTTAAGTTTAAGACCTAGAGCCTAAGGAATACTACTACTGTAAAAATAGTTTGTCCTGAAGAGTTTGCCATTCTTACTTCTTTCATAACTGCTATGGTTCCAGAGATATGAACATTTGTTTGAGATGTGAGGAAATAATTTGGTTCTGTCAAAAGGGGAAGTTACAGTGCAAACTTCCTGAGCTCCATTGGTGTGAATGAATTGACAATAATGTGAAGCACATGGTTTTACACTGTTATCTGTATGCATTACTTAGAAACGTACTGATGGCATGGTCATGTGTGTTAAGCCATTTCAGAGGTAGATGTGATTGGCAAGACATGAAAATACACTGTAAGGAATACTGTGTGAGAAATATGTGCAAAACTTTCAGGGACAGGTGCTTTGACAACACTTTTAGCATTTCATGGATGTTTTGTTAGCCAAAATAGTCATTTTCCTGTTCTCTTGTGGGGGTGGCTGTTAAGGTGAGTTACTGTTACAGCACTGTGAATCCCCACCACTAGACCAGTAATCAAGGAGATGTACACTAGGAGGATGACAGGTATCCACACAGTATTTGCAGATGCAGCTCTATGCATCAAGTACAATCTTAAGAGCACACAGAGACCACATTCAGTCCAGAGATGGTTTCTAGCTCTTTTCTACATATCTTCAATAAGACTCCCCACTGGCACAGCTATAGAGTTGAGATATCAGCTGAGTGACCAAACCAAGACCTCCAGCACTTTCTCTGTCCAACCAGTGCTTCGTGTTCCTGCCCAAGTAGCTGACACACAGACTCTTTGAGGCTTGATTTATAAACACACACACCTGGGAAAGGCTGGCACAGGACTACTAGCTATGGTCCCTTTGTACAGACTATAAGGTAGTTATCACGGCCACCAGTCACTCCTTATCAGCTACTTTAAGGCCTTTAACAAAGGGTGTCCAATCTTACTGTGTAATGATATTACTAATACAAATGATACTTTGACCAAGAGTAAGGCTATTAGGAGTGACCCACAGTGTCACCAAATAAATATACAAGTACCCTCAGAACTTAAGTATCTCTAGACAGATCAGCCACAATGAAAGGTTTAAATATATCTAAGAATAATTATTAAAGAACAAGGAAATACCCAGTATATATTTACAGTGACAGCAGACTTCAAAACCACAGAAAATATTTAAAACAACATTGCAGAACAGTCTCAAATAAATAAAGAAAAACATCTAAATTAAGCTTTGCTATATTCCTGACTATATCTAAGAGAATAACTATAACCTAGAAATTTACTCAGAAGAAGGCAAGTGTGTGGTGAATGGATCTTGTCAGGTCCAAGACAGAATACAGAATACCGTCTCTCTTACAGAGTTCTTAAATTAATATCTCAAATATTACTGCTGGGATAGCTTGCAGACTGACATCATTTCTTGTTATCTCACTCTGTCTCAGGTAAACCCCCCACTGCTGAAAGCTAGCAGTATTTAGCATCCACTTGTAAAAATAGACAGACAGGGGCTTTTCCTCAGATCTTTGGCAAATGGAAGTCATAAAGCAATAAAACACTCCAAATACAATACAGAAAGCACCTTAGTTTTAGATATTACCTGGGATTCAGTAAATGAAAATCCCATGTCTGAATAGTGGCTTTGCCCGAACATAGAGTTTTGACCCTGTGCAATTCAGTAAACTAGTTTGGGGTTGTGCACGAGCCTGGCTGCACTATTCTGGAACGGACACCACTGAATAATGCTAATTACCTCATTTGCTGGTGAAAACTATGCAGATGAGGTAAATTAGTGATTCAGTAAGCAGGAAGGCATCCATACCAGAATAGTGTCTGCTGCAGAAATGTATTTGGCTACTAGCTGAATACATTTTTGCAAGAATAAAAACGGAGGCATGACAGCTCAAAGTAAAGCATATGGCCATTGGTATGGGAAAGTGTTGCAAAATTATAAAAATAAAAGTTTATTTTTGGGGGCCGATTTCGGACGTCTAAGCATAGGGCAGTGGTGTGCAAATGGGATTGTGCCAATAATGAAAAAAGAAATGTGACAAGACAATTTTAAGTGAAATCTGCATTTTGCCATTATAGTCTATGGCATGCAGAATAAAAAAATAACAGGTAACACTGGTTGCTAAGGAGGAAGACTGTGGTGTAGAGCTGTAACCAGGGACTAATGCAATGGAGTATACAAATGGGCAAATTTTACTGAATCATGAAGTGGGAGCCCATTCTTTGACTGCACCTAACCCATGTTGGAACTATAACTCTGCAGTGTAAGCAGGAGGAGCAGCTGACATGAAAAAAAGGGTGCGTCATTCTTGGTCTAAACATATTGGAGCTCCACGGCTCCCAGTTGAGCTTAGCTAAGCACAGCTAAGCAAGGGGGTGTGTCCAGGGCTGTAGATACTTATGCCATGAAATGAATAGCGTATTGATGTAGGGGAGGGTAGATACTTATGCCATGAAATGAAGAGAGTGTTGATGTAGGGGAGGGCCATTTCTACTGCAAAGTATTTACTTTAGCTAAACAGGTTTGAGTTGTGTGCACTGGGTCAAAAAAAAAAAAAAAAAAAGAGAAAGAGCAGGACTGTTTACATTTGGGCACCAGGCTTGTGTGGCATGCCTTTGGGCTTAAAAGGGGCAAAAATGGTAAGGGAAAAAAAAGGGAACTAGCAGAATAAAAGCAATCAAGTACATATAAAATAGCAAGCAGATGGAATGTATTATAGCCAGCCAATCATACAGGCAGCATCTGCAGCACAACAGTATAAACTGTGCAAACAACTTACAGTCTGTTTTTTTCCACAAACTCTGCACCATTGGTGTACACATGTGCGGGAATTTTAACCAAAAAAATGTTAGGGTCTGCCGTTGCTTTGATCCATCAGTATGTGCTAGAGGCTGAGGATCGTGAGGAGGATAATGCTGACAACTGCCTCAAACTGAGGAGGAAGATAAGAGTGTTCGAACCAAGGGTAACCTATCAGGGAACTACATGACCTGGAGATATAGCACTACAGGGTGGACAAGGACATAATTTACCAAATCATCGAGCTGTGCTGGCCTCAACTCAGACCCAGAGGCAACAGAGGGGAACCCATCCCAGTGGATACCAAGGTATTTGAAGCCTTAAGAATACTAGCTACAGGTACTTTCCAAAGACCTACTGGTGACATCATGGGGGTGTCACAGGCATCTACATCCAGGGTACCCCACCAGTTCCTGGATGTCATGCTACCACATGCCTGTAAGCACATTAACTTCACCAACATCTGTGAGGAGAGGACCAGGAATATGTATCTCTTCCACTGTGGAGCATACTACCCAGAGGTACTGGGTGCGATAGACTGCATGCACATCCACATCAAAGCATCACCTGGTGAACAGGGTAGGGTATACATAAACCACAAGGGCTTCCCATCCATCAACTGCTAGGTCATGTGCAATGCCCAGGGCATTATTATGAATGTGTGTGCTGACAGCCCTGGAAGCTATCACGACTCCCACATCTGGCATCTGGCGCAGCTGTACCAGGCATTTGCCAGTGGGGACATCCCATATGGCCATCTGGTGGGGGATGCTGGCTATGCACTGAAGCCATGGATAATGACACCCATCAGAAATGCACACACACCCACTCAAGAATGCCATAATGAGGCACATGAACAAACCAGGATCATTATAGAGCATGTGTTTGGGATGCTCAAGTCATGCTTCCACTGCCTTGACATATCTGGTGGAGCCTTGCAGTACTCTCCAACCACATGTGCATACACGTTCATAGTATGTGCCATGCTACACAGTATGATCCTGTGGAAACAGCTGCAGCAGGAACAGCACAGGGAAGGGCCACACAGCCCCCCCACCATTGCCAAGTCCCCCACAGACACAGAGGGACTTGGAGGTGGAACCCCCCTGAGCCAGTCCCTGTAGGCAGACAGAGGCATGCCCAGTATGCCCTGGCCTTGGCAAAGAGGCAATGCATAGCACACACAATGACACTGTAGGGACTCAGGGACTGACACCTCTCTCCAACTTCACACACAGTAAAATGGATGAAACACTACCTGTAACTTACCATGTATAGGCAGTGTACTGCGTGCATCCAACATAGGCAACCCTCAAGCACCATCTTCACAACTGCTGCAGGCACAAGGGAAGTCAGTCTTCTTAACAATAAAATGAATGGATTAGTATGTTCTGGTAGCATAGCTATGGTATTGCTGCATGCATGCAAGGGAATAGGGTGGCCTACTGGGATAGCAGCAGACAACTGACAGCTATGTGGGACACCAGGAATTTTTGCCCAATACTGGCTTCCCCATGGTATGCAGTGGTACCCAAGGTTGCAAATCCCACTGCAGTATATGTGGGGGGGGCAACTAACTGGGGGGTCATAGGTCACATCCATAGATGTCAGTGTGGGAGTCCCATACTAACCCCCTCAGCCTCACCCAGCAAGTTAGCTATAGAAAAACATTAAAAATGTCTGGCAAAGGCCCACAAATGGTGACAATGATGAAATACAAACTTTACACAGTGATAGTACAGCAGGTGTTGCAGTTGCAGTAAGGCTCTGGATGGTAAGAAGTCTGAAACTCAAAATGTGACATTACAATCTGACCGGTGGTCTTCAGTGATATTCCACTAGTCTCCAAGACAGGGCACAATACTATGCTAAATGGAACCAAAATGTAAAGCAAATATCAACACAGTCTGTGCAAATGTGTACAGTGGACAGGTGTGCCCCTCCACCCACACACATATTCCCATAGAACTGCAGTAACATGCATGTTTGTAGGGAAATAGCAGCAGAACATAGATTGCCAGGCCTGTCCCAATCTACATGATAACTTGTTGCATGTCCACAATATGCAGGGGTCAATGAGCTATGTATATATGTGGTTAATACTGTCAGGATGTGGCCAGCACTTACTCCTGGCTGTTGTGTCATAGTGGCCTAGGTACAGTACTATGGTTGACAGGGCCAGCTGCCAAGAACTGCAGTGCCAACTAATCTGCATGTCAGCTACACCTACGGTAGGAGTTGTACACAATATCCAGATGTCAATATCTGTTATTAATTGCAGGAAAGCTGGACAGGTCATGGACAGTGGGCCACACATATGGACACCACACAGCTTGGAGTAACCTACACAGTGCCTACCATACCTCTCAACTGTACAGACCTATTGTAGAATGTCCAGAGGTTAGCATCACAGTTGCGGTCTGTATATCATGAAATAGTGGTGTTGTCTGGCAATTCATTGGCAAATCACGTAAGACTAAGGTCATAAAATAATGACAGATAGTAGTGTCAGACTTCATACCCTATGGAAAAATGCATGCTAATGCAAAACCTGTTATTGAACCACCTTTCTAGGTTTGTAAGTCCAATATTTAACAATGGTCCTTATATTTAGGCCTCTGTTCCCTAACTATTTATGGCTTTGTCCAGATGTCCGTCTCTCAAACTTTGAGAGGTATGGTGCCTAGTATGATACCAGGTACCTCAAGGTCAGTGTACTGCCAGTGTATAAAAGGCTGCCACCTTTCTGTGTCAGCACTGATAATATGTCACTGGTCAACAGCCATACCCCTGGAATGACATAGGTTGTCACAGAAGGAGCACAAGTATGCCTTATATATCTGTGCTGCTTGTCCTAACCTATTTGCAAAACAAGAAAGGGTCATGTCAAAACAGCAATGGCAGACAGTGGGAAAGCAGATGTCATACCAATAAGAATAAACAAGCAATTGCCAAACTGGTCTCCCAACTGTCCATGTTTGGTAGAACATTATCAACACCTTGTCCCCAAGTGTGTGCCTTTGTCTGACTGTCATATCTGGGCTGTCCAGATGTCAGTCTGTGATGGTATGACAGCTAGGCCCACATGTAGCCTCATAATAACATATTGCAACACAAACCATCTAAGGACCACAGCAAATGGAGTAGTGCAATGATGGACAACCTGTTAAATAGGTATACTCAGAGGTGTGAAGTCCACAGCCTTATGTGTGATGTAACGGCATGTACCCTGCCCACATCAGAATTACAAATACATAACAGCATCCACTGTGGCCAAAGCCTCTGACTGGACTACAGAAGGACAAAGAGACACACATATAGGGAAGAGAGAACCACTGGCCAGAAAATGGAGAATGTGCACACCAGAAAATATTGTGCAGAAACATAGGTACCATGCAGTGCAAGGCGTCAGTAAACATCACCTGTAAATACACAACACACACCCATGTACATGGAGGTCTGCAACAAAACAAAACCCAAACAATGGCCACCTCAGAGGCAAATACACATGAGAACTCCAGAAACCTACACACCACAGGCCATGTAGACTCCACACACCAGGCCCTTGCAAACACTTAGACCTTACCCTAACCCCCAAACACCTACCCTACACAGATAGGCTAACAGCACTGTCCCTCTACACTGTTCCATATAGACTCGGCTGAAGTAACCCCTGTCTGGCATTCAAAGCAATCCAGACCCTGCCTTGATGGGAATGTTGCACATCAGGGACTCAAGGCCCACTCCATCAACCTGTAGTGCAGCATCAACCTGGGCTGTGATATCAGTATGGCTTGTTGGTGTGACACATAAGTGTATCACACAGCCCCCATCTGTGGAATACACTCCCTGTCAACAGCAAGTCAAGTGCCTCAATACCCCTACTGATGTGCTCCCTGTAGAAGTGCAAGGGAAACACAGAATACAGTCCTGTGATCCCACCTGTGTCCTTGCTGGACAAGGACTCTGTCGGCTGGTATATCTTAACATGGGCTACACTCTCATCTGCATGGGTTATAAGGGCTTCAGGGCCAATACCCTACTAATGGCATAGCAAACTACCAACCTATACACAACTGTCTGTCAATAGTTCACTGCATTACTCTGTACTGCTCTGCCACTGACATACCTGGAAGTCACAGTGCTATGTGGAATATACCACACATTTAATGGACATTTCTGCACAGTAGACTGCAGTCTGTACCCACATCCATACCTCCCAACCTCTGACAGCAAGACATCTGGACAGGGTCATACATTCAAGTGGGACAAAGGCACAATGATTGGCACATGTTCTAAGTATTGCCCTTACATACTGAGAAAGTTGATATGATAAGAGATTTTGCATTCACAGGAAGTGTCTGAAGGTTATGAAGTCTGAAACACTAATGTCTGACATTAGTTTGTAATGTCAGTCTTCAAGTATATGCAATTAACTTGACATAAAAACACAAGTTTGTGTAGACTGGATAAAACTTCAAGGCAAACACCTGGAAAATATGCCATAAAATGTACATTTGAGAGGTGTGGCCAACCAGGATATGAATTTTCAGGGAAGAAGAATACCACATAAATATATCACCAAGTTGCTGGACTGTTTACTCAGCTTCATCAGTCAACCGGCTGTAGTCACACCTCTCAACTGGCCTTTTTGGGCAAGACTGTCCATAGTCAGGCTCATAATATTGGTCTGTGCATCATACATCTTGTATTCCTCTGGTAAAGCACTGTGATGATCTGAGAATTTCTGTCACTAGGTAATGACACAATACGCTGTAGTGTCAGACTTCAGATATGTCAGAAAATGCCTGCTAAAACAAATCCAGTAATCTTAGGAAAGTCCTGTTTACTTTTGAGAGTTATGACTGTAGCACACAAAACTCTGGACCAGAGTACACCCATCTCTGGAATGGAGTCCCACTCTCACTATAGAAGGTCACACTGGGCATGCTCCTACACTTAGAGAATTACAGACCATGTTGGAACCCACATCAGACTATATAACTGTATTGTGTATATATGTATTTGCATACAGGCAGCTATGTACACCTTAACTGTCCCTACACACATCCATCAGACAAGATTACCTTCAGCTAGCTATAAGAGGCCCATATGTGATATATCTGCATCTGCTGTGTGTGATACACAGACATATATATGGGCAACAGATAATATGTTAGGCATGCACACACATAGATGTGGGGAAGAGAGAGACAGTGATAGAGAGAGAGACACACACAGATACCCTGAATGGCATAAAATGATGCCCTGCTGTGGACAGTGGCATACCGGTTGCAACCAATCGCATGTGCCAGCATGAAGGCGAGCTCCATTGTGTAATAGTACTGAGGTGGAGGTTTTAATATCACATCACCTGCCTGTTTGTGTGTGTGTGTGTGTGTGTGTGTGTGTGTGTGTGTGTGTGTGTGTGTGTGTGTGTGTGTGTGTGTGTGTGTGTGTGTGTGTGTGTGTGTGTGTGTGTGTGTGTGTGTGTGTGTCTGTCTGTAGTTCTAAGTATTAGGAGGCTGTTCCCACTCAGTACACTTTCCATTGCCCTACTTCACAAGATCTGCTGCTGTCATTCACTTTTGAAGTACCATTGGGTACCTATCCCCCCTATATGTTCTGTAGCATGTGCGATAACTGTAAAACACTATAGTACATATAACTAGATAGGCAGAGGTTGTAGTCTCAGTCCTGGTAAGTGTGAGTGTGTGTTTGTTTGTAGGTGAAACAGTTTTAGGCTATTCATATGCAGTACACATCCCGGTGCACAAATTTAGCAGTTCTGCTGATGTCATTCACCTTAGAAGTACTTTTGGGCACTTATCAGCCATGTAGGCTCTGTAGCATGTGTGATAACTGTGTAACACTATAGTACAAATAACTAGAGAGGCAGGGGTTCTATTCTCAGGACTGGCAAATGTATGTGTATGTGTGCATTTGTATGTTTGTAGGTGAAAAAGTTTTACCCATTCCCACACAATACACTTCCCAGTGCTCCACTTTAGCAGTCATGCTGATGTTATTCCCCTGAGAAGTACCTTTGCACAGCCCCTACCCCTACAAGCTATGTGGCACATGCAATAGCTATGTATTAGTATAGTACAAATAACTATATAGGAAGTGGTTCTATTTCCAGTTCTGGCAAATATGTGTGTATGTTTTCAGGATGAAGTATTTTGAGGACTGTCTCACGCACAACACTTCTCAGTGCCCTATTTTAGCAGTCCTGCTGATGTCATTCCCCTTAGAAGTACCTTTGCACAGCCTCAGCCCTATAAGCTCCATGGTGCAAGTGATAACTATGTAACAGTATAATACAAATAACTAGGTAGGCAGAGGTTATATTCCCAGTTCTGGCAAATGTGTGTGTGTAAGTGTATATGTTTGTAGGCTGAAGTATTTTGAGGACTTTCCCACCCACAACACTTCCCAGTTCCATACTTTAGCAGTCTTGCTGATCTCATTCCCCTTACAAGTACCTTTCCATAGCCCCAGCCCCAGCTCTATAAGCTCCGTGGTGCATGCAAAAACTATTTAATAGTATAGTACAAATAATTAGATTGGCAGGGGTTCTATTCCCAGTTCTGGCAAATGTGTGCATGTGTACGTATGTATGTTTGTGGGATGAAGTATTTTGAGGGCTTTCCCACCTACAACACTTCCCAGTGCCCTATGTTTGCAGTCTTGATGATGCCATTGCCCTTAGAAGTATCTGTGGACAGCACTCAGCCTTATAAGCTCTGTGGCACATGTAATAACTAAGTAACAGTATAGTACAGGTAACTAGATAGGCAGTGGTTCTACACTCAGTTGTTCCAAATGTGTGTGTGTATGTGTGTGTGTGTGTGTGTGTGTGTGTGTGTGTGTGTGTGTGTGTGTGTGTGTGTGTGTGTGTATGTGTGTAGGGTAATGTATTTTGATGTCCTTCCCACCCAGTACATTTCCCATTGCCATACATTACAAGGGTTCTTGATTTAATCCCCTTAGGCATATCTTGTGACACTGTGAAATCCTATAAGCTCCATGGCGCATGTGATAACTGGGTAAAACTTTAGTACACATAACTAGATAGGTAGTGGTTCTAAACCCAATACTGGCAACTGTGATACTGTGTATGTGTGTGTAAGAATCACATCATCATCATTGTGTGTGTGTGTTTGGGTGAAAATCATATCCTCTGGGGGTGTGGGTTATACCATTTTGAGATGTGTACCACCCAATACATGTCCCATTGCCCTACATTACAAGGCCTGCTGATGTCATTCACCTTAGATGTATCTGTATACACTTTTCAGTCATCTGAGCTCTGTGGCATGTGCAATAACTCTGTAATACTATAGTGGAAATACTCCGATAGGTAGGGGTTCTAATAATAATACTGGCAACTATAGTAGTGTGTGTGTGTGTGAAGCATATCCCCTGTGGCTGTTGTCTGTGTGGGTTATACCATTTTAAGGCCTGTTGACCAGCTACCCATTACATTACTTTAAAGACCCTGTTAATGGTATCTGCCTCACATGCAGCATGTAACACCATACAGTCCATACCAGTCATCTGTACAGATGTAGATGGGATAGCCACATATTTGTAACCTATATGTGGTCTGTGTCCCCTGGCAATGAGCATACCTGTGATATTATTGCCATATATGTCACAGTTACTGTACTGACACACATGTCCGCATCAGACATTGTAACTTACTGACACATCATGCTGATACAAAGCCTGTCACTCTATCACTTATGCGGGTTTGTAGGAGCAGTAGATGAGACCAAATGCTATGTCTGGTGGGTTATCCCAACATCCATGAAGGCATTTGCAAGACTACATGTTGTAAGGGGTTGTGTGTTTATGTCCCAGGCATATAATCTATGTGGAGCATGTCATGTGTATGCAACAGTATAGTACATGCAAGTGGATATGTAGGGTTATTAATATGTCTATTGGCAACTGTGTATGTGTTTCTGTACGGACAGCCCATGTGGCTGTGTTCATGTATGTATGTGATGGCTATACCATTTTGTGTGCCTCTTCCGCCCTGTGAAGTGTCCCATTGCCATCCTACTGTCAAATGTGTCATCCATGGTACAAGCACAGTTACTCAGTTTCTAACACCAAGCCACCATGTTGCAATGGTCATATCACTGTGTATTGTACATTAAAAGATGGGTAGGTCATCTGCTCTAAGTATCACCTCCATGTGCATGTGTGTCTCAATGCATGTCCCCATGCAGTGGTGTGCTTGGTGTGTGTGTGTGTGTGTGTGTGTGTGTGTGTGTGTGTGTGTGTGTGTGTGTGTGTGTGTGTGTGTGTGTGTTTGTGTGTGTCAGATGGTTCTAACATATTAAGGACCTCTGAACCCACCACTGGCAATCCTACCAGACCCAGCAATTGTCACCCACTTCAATAATAGTGGCAGACACTGCCACACTGCAGTCCTGCTGTGCTCTCTGTGTTATGTACCTAGCGCTATCATTCATAAGACTGTGCAGGTAGGGGCTGTGCTCGTCCCTTCATCGGCTGATCCATGTACAGAACTATGACTCTGTGTGCACTACCAGCATGAAAGGCCAGACATGCATATGGATAGTAGACACATATGCTGGTGATTGTCAGGTTAGACTAACACAGGCTGACATGTGGCAGTAATACATACCCCAAACCTGTCATGCACAGTACTAGGCATACCCTCATCAACTGTATGATGGTTGAGTGGATGTGACAGAAATGACAGGGGCAACAGGTGCTGATAGCTGAATCTGTTGCAGTTAAATAATGGCTAAGCTTGTGAGGGACATAGTGCCAGTACTCAAATAACCTCCTCTAAATGTGTGAGCCTGCTGTCCTACAGAACACCCAGGTGGCATGTATGACAGCTCTGTGGCTGTGTCAAGGGTATTTATGCAAGGTCACACTGTCTGCCATAATTGCCCCTCACACACTGCTGCATGTAAACACACCTGGTAAACATGTACATACATATACAGCTGTACCTTGGCTATGAAAAGATCACTGTGTTATGACTCCACCTTACTCAGCATTGCTACTGTCAGCAGGCCCACAGCCTGCAGACACACAGACACATGGAACACTACCAGAATACAGTACGTGACACTACAGTCAGTCAGCAGTACTAACAGCAATAGCGCATCATGGCTAACAAGGTACATACATCTTGATGTGTACCCATAACTACTTCCAGCAGACAGCACCTTACACAGCATGACATTACTACACTGTACTAGAGTCACCCTGTGCATCAGTGGTATGGATAACATGGTTGTGGCACAAGTATCATCACATGCACAGAGTGTGGTGTTGGATTGCCAGAGGCCTAAGCTGGGCCATATGGCAGACATCATATGTGTGTGTGTGTGTGTGTGTGTGTGTGTGTGTGTGTGTGTGTGTGTGTGTGTGTGTGTGTGAGAGTCTGGAGGGGTGATGTTCAACTGGGCTGTGCAGAGGAGCTGTGTGTGTCTGGTGATCACTGGCCTGTGATAGGGATGTGGGAGCATTTGTTTGCACACCATGAAGTGATGTGGATGCTATGGTTGGACAGCCGTCGACAGTACATGGCAGGATGTATGGTTCACTGTCTCCCAGCAGGGATGTGGCAACTGGTTCTGCCAGGAGGATCATTGGCATCGCCAAGCTCAAGAACAGATGCAGTACTACTCCCTGATGGTGACTGCTGTCTGCTGGATCTGTGTCCCTGATGGGACAGGCCAAGACAACGCGCCTTTGGCCTGTTCCTCAGTTGTGTGGATAGCACCTTCCCTTTGGTAGTGTTATTGGCACTGCCACTATGGGACTGTGAATGTGCAGGGCCACATGGGCTCACATCTGATCATGTTGTTGACCTACGTCCACCTGGCTGATGCCCTACTCTCACCACATGCTCAAGCACAGACATTGCACGGTCAAGTAGTGACAATGTCTCATGCCACTGTCTATCCACAACATCAGAAAGATGATGTATGGCATAACAAGTGCCGTAGAGGTTGTCATGCATGACAAGGAGTGCTGCATTCATGACCCTGAGCATCTGTCTCATGTTGCAGTCAGTATGAGCATGTGCCTCCATGATGGACCATAACATGCATCTGGTAACACCTGCTCTGGCACTTGCAACAGGGGCTTGATGGGCAGCAGTCCTCTGTCAAGCACCTCTTTTCATCTGCCTGTGTGTGATCTCACCTGCTCCCCTGCCTATGGCTGGTGTCTACACTCACCCTCACCATACCCAACACACTAGCCTGTTCTATGCCACCACACTTAACCTGTCCATCATTCACGGCTGTTGGGGACTGGGTATGTGTGGGCTTAATGACTGCATATGGGGACTTGGTGGTTGAAAGTGGGATACCAAACAATGGTATGGATTTAGGCACCAACAACCCCACCTGTGTCTCACTATGGCCAACATCATCATGGGAGTCCCCTAAGACATTGACACCAGGTTGTGAGGGGGTGGGACACCAACCCCTGTGTTCAGCCGTGAGGGGAAGACAACATATGTGAATTAATACTTGCAGTATTATGTTTGCTGATAGACACACACGCACACAGACACACACACACACACACACACACACACACACACACACACACACACACACACACACACACACACACAGACACACACACACACTCACACACACACACACACACACACACACACACACCTGGTATAGTCTGGCACATCTGTGACACATATGGGCCTTTCAGGGCAGACCTTACACTAGTTCTGCCTGCCACAATCCATCTCTTTCACTGCTACTGTAAGGCCCACAGCAAATGGTGACAAATACTACTGTGTGATGGACCTAGTAGCAGAATGGTAATTGTGGCCAGGACCAAGGCAATTGGAGTGCATGGTACAGTGTTACCAAGTGCATATGCACATACAGTAAGAGCTGACTTATTGCTATACAGACCACACACAATGACAAGGTGTAATGATATGTGATGATAACTGATGAAGGGACAAGACTATACACCATCACTGCAGTACCTACACAGTTCAGACTCATAGGGATTCATTCCAGACAACATGGTAGAACAGTCTGCGATACATACAGGAAACATGTAAAGTATTAGGTACATAGCCTCATGAGATGATACCAGGCTATTGGCCCTGATTCCCTCAAAAGCCTGGCCCAGATGCTCGCCCATGTCCCTTCCAAGCCAGCACCTCTTTCCCCTGTCCAGCTGGTAATTCTGTGGGATCCCAGGGGTATCCCATCCTTTTCCAATGCAGTCGTCCAGCTTCTTCTTCTTCAGCAGGGCTATACATGTACTCTGCTAGACATGGGGAGGGAGTGTATATTACAGACAGTGTATTGTGTGGGACACTACACTATCCCACCATCAAGTACTATACATGCCATAGACCAGGTGAGGACCATGCATGTGTGATGCATGAGTGGGGTTTGTCTTACAGATATGCAGAAATACCATCGATGCTGGCTTGGAAATGGCCTTGTATGCCAAACATAGGTCATCTATGATCAGTCTGTATGACACTGAGTACAAGGACAGGGTTTTCAGCCTACCTGTATTAGATTGGCATTACAGACCCTAGACTTGCCTGGTCAGGAACCTCTGTGGTCTCTGCAACTGGTGCATTTGCTTGGTAAGGTAAATGGCAAAGGAGACACTGTATTTGGTAATGCATCTGATAAGGGTGGAGTCCAGGGATATTGTGGCCTCCTGATTCCTGGTGACATACCTGTATTTTTGAGGTGGGCCATGTAGACGGCCTTCCATGCAATGGTGCCCACATGGTGAGAAACTGTCAGGTTGCTACTAACCTTAGTGCACAAGTTGCTTCACACCTGAATGCATGCTCAGTACATTATTACTGTCATACTTAGTGTGGATGACAGCTGCTACAGCAGGGAGACTGATGCCTCTCCTGGCATTCAGTTTGTGGACATGATTCTTGCACCAGTTATTAAGTGGGTGAGGACCTCTTAGGGGCTGCTCACATCAGTAGGAGAATGTAAGACAGTGGGCAGCTGGCAAGCATCTGTACACCTGGTGAGACACAGACCACTGCTTTTGTCCTGTACCCCAGATACATACATATTAAACAGCAGAGGCCCCCAGACCGATCCTTTGGGTACACCACTTTGGAAGACACTGCTACTAGAGGTGGGTCCCACTACTGTAATTGAGTGGGTACTATCACTAGGCCAGTTAGCTACCATCAGGTAACATACAGGTTGATGCCTAGCTGTGTAGGTATATCTATCCTGGCCACCTGGGGATTATTGTCAGAGAAGTGGGCTAGGTGAAGATAGGCATTGGTCACCATTTTACCCTCGTCCTTGTGTTTTTTGACCACTTCAGAGAGGTCAACCAGGTTTAACAGGCCAGATCTCCCTTTGACAATGTCATGCTGTGTGGGCTCAGGCATTTTGATGTTGTCAATGTCCCTGTTCATAATGTCCTTGGTATTGCCTTCCATACCATTGCAGAGCAGGCTATTTAGGCTGATGTGCATATGATTGGCCGGGTCGATGGATGTCTCCACCTTTGTGTATAGGGATGACAGTGACTGTCCTCTGTGCAGATGGGATAACAGTGGTGCTCAGGCTTTGGCTAACTACAGTGCAGAATGGATCTAAGAGCCCATGCCTGCGTTCATGTAGGATGCAGCCAGGGATGGTATTAGGCCTATAGAGAATACTGTGTGTTGCCTTTGAGATGGCATTACGGACTTGCTTCCTGATGATGAGGGGAGGTGGGCAGGTGCTGTGCATGTGCATATGTACCAATGGGGGGACAGGGTGGTGGTGTTTACACTTCACCTGTCTGCAGCCGGTTGCCTATATCTATGCGGTATGTGTATGTGGTGTTGTTGACCACCACTACAGAGCAGATCTGTGTGTTGCCTCTGGGATTGTAGACACATGTGTGGAAGTCCTAGTGAGTGGCCTTGGTGGATGTGTCCAATTTACACTCAAAGATAGCATTAGGTTAATTCACCTGTGACCTTATTTGCTTGTGCAGACCAAGGTGACATTGCTTCCAATAAGGCACCTGTTCCTTCTTGGCCCTGCCCAGCAATTATGTCCACCTATTGTGGTATTTGTGCATTGCTGCTGTCCACCATGGATGTTTACCCTATCTTGAAGGAGATGATGCTGTCCTGTCAGGTATTGCTGAGTCCATAGAGCTATGTAGGTGTCCATATAGAATTGTGTTGTGGGCCTGGACACTACTGCTACTTCCAACTGATGGGACATTGGCTGCAAAGCTACTTCTATGTACTCTGAGGAGATTTATAGTAATTTGTGTAAAGTTCATTTTGTTTGACCCTGACAAGGTGGAGGGAGCCAGTAGAGATGGTGACCTGAAAAGTGATGGCTATGTGGTCAGATCTTACCATGGAGGATGACAGTGTAGGAATGCTGCAGTGGCTACTCATGTTGGTTAGGACCAGGTACAGGATATTTCCATCTGTCATAAGAGTGCTGACCGGCTGATCCACTGCATTGCAATTGACAAAGCCAAGGAATCTGTGTGCATTCATGTTCAAGTGGCATAGGTCATGCACACTATTATTGGGTAGTTGAAGTCACCCAGGAGCAGGGTAGTCAATTAAATCCTGACATATTTCAGCAAGTCCCAATAGGTGTGGTGGGTGTCCATAGTCATGGTTGGAAGCCTCTAGCTAGTTATGATTTGAGTAGATGTTTTGACAACTGTTAACTGCACTCGGGATGTCTCTCATGCATCATACTGTTTGGTCAGCCTGGAGGTGTGTACGTGTATGATAATGTTCAACACTCCACCTCCTATGGCTTTGCAGCCCTCCATTTAGAGTCTAAATGTATTATGGGATGAGTAACGTAACCTGGCAAGGTTAGTGTGCTCTCCGCAGCTACAAAGCAGGTATCAGTGACTGCACAAATGTTGCCATCCTACAGGACAAGGTATGATTGCATTGCCATGGGTGTCATGCTAAGACACTCAGCTCCTGCTAGAGCAAGACATCTGCACAAAGGCACACAGCATTGTTGGGCAAAGGCCAGAAAATAGTGTCACTTTATGAATCTAGCTGAAACACACTTAGTTGCCAGCAAAGACGGCGTCACATTCACAGGTCTACTCTGCATTATATGAGATCTGACAATCAAATGTATGCTATTATGCTATGACTTCAGTCTTTAATGGATTGCCAGTGATGTGCCAGACAACACACAACTGTATGAGGCGTTGACTACAAATATGAAGCAGACATGTGGTCAGTCTGCAAAACTCTGGACAGTTGCCAGGTATGGGCACAGTATATCACAAATGGTTCAACACACACTTCTGCACCTGTTGTGTACTATGCACATACCCTATATAAGTGTCTTACATTTGTAAGACAGGTATATGCATCATAGTAGCATTCACAGGTGACATATGAATATTTACAACGTCCCTGGTAGCTGGCATAGCAGTGTCACACTCAGTATTGGACAACAGACACTTCAGTGGTAGTCATACATGAGCTGACCTTTGCTGAGGTGACTCAGGGGGCAGAGATGTGGTTCATGTCAATGCAGACAGGACAATCAGGAATGGCCATATGTGCCGAACAGCAGCATGTCAGTCTAGCAGGTCTTGTTGCGACCTAATGTTTAATGTTCTATTTTACATTATTGCATCCCCTTCTGCATTCCATTATAAGCTTATGTGATTGACATACCTGTTATAGTGCTGCAAAGTTTCCTTAGAGTAATGCAAATGGTTAGGTTTGTGTAGTCAGAGTCTGTCTTTGTGTAGATGGATTCAGACCCGTGTTGCATAGGCAGCAGCTTGCCTTTTGTAGGTAATGCGCATGAGCAGGTGATGGCCTGTGCACCAATTGGTGTCTCTCACTTGCTACTTACATCCAGAGCAGCTTTGTTGTCTTTCCATTAGGCAATGCCATAGCAACACAGTGCTATAATTAAGTCCTTCATGTGGGCCTTGTCCATTTTCCTTGCCTGTGTGGAGGACATAATGGAGGTGTGGGGGCTACAGCTTCACAGACAGCAGGTGGAAATACCTCTCAGAACAAGACATATGGAGACAGTCCAACAACATGGGGGACAAAGTTCCAGACTTGGGTACATATTGTAAGTAAGTATGGGTGTTATACACATAGAGGATTGCTAGATTAACAGAGTTTGTCTGGACATGCATTTTCTGTGTTACCTGATGTCTGACAGTGATATGTCTCTGACATACCTCTCAACTGTCCAGATGACCACAGACTGCCCAGAGGTTGGCCTGTTATGCGTAGTCTATTCCTCAGACAACTTCTGTTTCAGGGATGTTATGTGACAACAAACCCTGTAACACCAGCAACTGTTTCAGTTTGTAACACCATTATGTGAGATATGTCGCTCTTTCCACCACCCTCTGCCCCAAGTATGTCATGCTTTGTCCAGATGTCTTGCAGTAAGAGGTTCAGAAGTATGGTATATAATTATTTAGTGACTGCACTCCTGGTATCATCCCAGTGACTTAGCAGACTCCTGGAAGTGGTATGCAGCAGTGGTCATAAATATGGTCCCACACCCTGGATATCCTGTGGAAATCTGTACATTTGAGAGTTGTGTATGTCTGGCCATTGTTAACAGACTGCCAAGATTGTGTAGCAGTGTTGTGTAAATGTTTGTTGGGATGAGTAGGAATTGTAACAGATGTCAGTGCCATGGATCATTTTCTGACTGTGCATGCTGCTACAGTAGCTGGTGGTCTATCAGGTGTATATGTTTGTAGAAGCAGACTGGGAAATGTTCTGTAACACCTCAGGATTGCCAGTAGACTGTGAGTTTGACCAGTATATGTCAGTGTAGTGTGTGACTAGCAATCATGATATGTTTGTTCAAATAGTTGTTGTACTCTAGAGTTCATTTCGGGTACTGGTATATTGCTGTGACGGTGGTGCAATTGGTTGTGGGTCGACATTTTAACAATAATATCTGCTTTTCCCTACAGTTCCATCCCTGTAGTGTATGATATTTTTGGAAATACATGGGTAACTCCTCTGTCTAGATATCTATACACTGTCTTGATGCATGACTCATATGTCTGGTGTATTCCCCATAACATATGTGGGTTTTTGACAATTCATTGGGATGATGTGAGCATTGACATCAGTATGTAATGACAGTCATTTGTGTTTCAGACCTGGAATCTATCAGGTATTATATGTTAAATCAAACCATGCTACTCTAGCAGATGTCTATGCATATAACAGCCATATTTCAAAGATGTTGCTATTGTTCACCCTTTATCCCCCCACTTTGTCAGGCTTATTTGCAGATGTCTTGCAGTCAGAGGTTTGTTATCTATATATATTTGTATTTATATATACATATATTTCTATATCATAGTACTACGGATATATATTTTCCCCTTATGTTAAATGACTGTAGTGCATGATATGTTTGTAAAAACATTCCAAATGGCTACAGCTCAGATGGTGTAAAGGTGTATTGCTGTGATTGCAGTGCACTGGGTCCTGGGTTCTAGACTTGGAAGTGATGACTTTTTTCATTAATGTTAAATGACCAGACTGAATGATATGTTTTTAACAGCATTGCAAATTCCCACAGCTTAGATGGTGTAATGGTACTTTTCTGTAATTATACTGCACAGCATTTTGCGTTTGAGACGTAGCAGTGTTGATTATTTTGTTGCTGGGCAGAATAAGGGCTGATGGAGGCAGAGTGATTAAGGCAGTTTTAAACAGTTGTAAGTGGTTTTACATGGTTTTGTGAGGAGCTAAGTGATGCTAACAGACAGTTAAGCCCTCTTAGCCTCACTTAGTACAGCTTACTCCAGCTTACACCCACACTAATTTTAATTAAAGAAAAGAAAAAAAGTGATAGGAAAGTGGTGAAATGGGGGCAAGCAGGGAGTAAAACATCAGGAGAACCAGCTAGGGGTGTGCAGGACGGGTATAGAAAAAGACCATAGCTCTACATTTCTTCTGCAGCAACAGCTGTGAATAATGTGTAGAATTTGGAATTTACAGTGTCACACCCCCACAGGGAGGGGTGTTGACGACAGACATTTGGAGAATAATTTGTGGGTACATTGATTAATTTCACTATACATGGGGGTGAAATGTAGAGCTATGTATGGGGCAATGATTTTTTTTGTGGACAGATGCCCTGTTTTTAGGTAAGAGTGAGATGTTGAGGAAGGGCTGTAGGTATGTTTGGGGAGGTAGGTTGGGTAGGATAGGTAGCATTTGCAGATAGACAAGACATACACGACAGCAGACATGGGCAGTATATGACACATGAAGAGGGTAAACACCTTGGACAGGGAAGGTGGTTGGGAATCAGAGGCCCATGAGTCCCCAAATGGATACAGTGGGACTGAGGTTCCCCAACCATGGACAGTCACCACTGCACCTTCATGACCCCAAAGTTGGATTTGCTGGGGGCTGGACAAGAGGGGTGGCCTGCCCCATGAGATGTGCCACGTGACCCTCCATCTGGTGCAGCTGAACACCCAACTCAGAGTGGATGATGCTGCACACCATACCCCAGAACTATCGGTGAGTTAGAGGCTCCTCTCCACGCCCGCGCCCAGGAGGGGTGGGCCCTATACCCTGAGGTGGTTCCATCCAAATGTGGTGCAGGACCAGCAGATGAGGATGTTCTGGGTTGGGTTCCAGACATGCTAGGGCCCAGTGCCATGACCAGATGGGGAGGGGCAGGTGGAACCGCCAGGATCTGCCTTCCCAAATGTGCTATGGTGTTGCGTTTTTGCAAGATATATTAGTTAGTCTTAAACAACACATTTCAAAATTAGTTATAACAGCATGCATGGGTGTTCACATTAACCAAACCAACAGATTTGAAACAGTTGCATAGCAAACAGAACACATGCATGAATGGAACAACAGTAAGCATTTTATCAGCATGCAAGTTACATTGACGGCAGCAGGCCACCAATAATGATATTTGAACAAGATATGTTAATATGCAACCAATGAAATATATAAACAATAATAGAACACATGTCCCAACAATAGGTTTTGACAACAACATACCCATAGTATATGAACAATAATTATTGATGCAGATGACAGGTGGGGGGAGAGAATAAAAGGTCCATTAACACGTGTATCAGCTTCTATTTTTCATAACAGTACTGCTCAATATTCTACAGGTCTGCCCTCACTTTACATCTACCTATGACCCATAGCTTCTGTGGCACATACATACCTATTAGACTGTCAACCTGTAATGGTATGAGGCAGACAGCATATACTGTGGCTACTTTACTGGAGGGGGAGTATACATGTCATGGTTACATACTTGACAAGGAATGGGTACCCTGCACTGATGTTGTGTAAGTCTGCTACTAGCATAGTTCACCTGAATTCCTATCTGTGTCCAAGGTGACTGGCAGCAGTGACCACTAGCTATGATAGTGTGACACTTGAGAGATATGTGTTGGGGAGAGGGCATGATGGATGTACCTATCCTGCTGTCATTTGCAGACATATGGGGTTGGACAGTGGAACAGTTTTACATGGTGTATTAGTATACCCTTCATACAGTTACCACACACATTACTTTACCTGTAAGACCTGTAGAGAAAATATCTGTTATCACTTTCGGAATGTTTCTACAACTATTCAGGTATATTAGTATACCCTTCAAACAGCTACTATACATATTTGTTTACCTGTAAGAGCTGTGGAGAAAATATCTGTTAACACTGTCTGACTGTTCCTACACATACACACATTTCCTTACCTGTGAGACCTGTGGGGAAAATATCTGTTAACACTTTCTGACTGTTTCTACAAATATTCAGGGTTTCTCTTGTGTATATATGCACACATCTCTGTACCACTCCCCAGATTTGAAACATGTCTGGGTGTGCTAAAATGAACAACATTGCTATTTTCCATCATACTGAGCTACTGAGGACCTGCTGCTTTTTTGCTTGACTGATTTCTGAATAATACTCTCTGGGTCAGACAGTCTGACCTTGTAATCCTGAAATTCATGCATAGCAGAGAGTTATTGTACTGTGCATTACTCCTTTGAAATACTACAATCTGGAAAGCAAAGGTTAACACAAGACTGCAATGCATACTAGCTGTTTCCCAGAACAGTCTCAGTTATTTCATGCTGTCAACACCATATTTGCTGTAAAGAACCTGTACACATTTTATTTCTGCAACAACATACCAGAGTAAACACAACAATTTGTTGTATATTTTTATTACAGTGAAATGACACTTTCATTAATGGACATCCTGTGGATATGTATTAGTGTGACAAACATGTTTTCTTCATTAGACACAGTACACAATATACCTACTGGCAGTAAACAATGTACTCCTTCCACTTTATGGCACTAAATACTGCAAGATAGATCTGTACTTACCAGCCTGTCGGCACATCCTTGTCAGTCTGTCTGCATGGGCCTCGATGTTTATAGACCTCTCTGCTGCAGCTGTAGGGGTGAGAAACAAACATTATGCATACCTGTCTATCACATACTCAGGCTAGAATTTGGTAAAGCTATATCTGGGATACTTACAAAATGCTGGAGCATGCTGGTCCCAAGTATCTTGGCTCCATTGGGCCAAGAGCTCCTCCTTCTTACTCTTTTGGTTGGCATAATGATGCAGTAACTGCTCACCAGTTCGGGGGATTCCAGTCATACTGGTGAGGTCACATGCCAGATGGTCCCAGGCCTCTGCTTTGTACTGAGAGCCCTGGTACTGGCACTGCAGCAGTCTGTCATTATAGTGCTTTACGAAGAGTCCAGCCATGACTCTGGACTCCAGGATGCCCCAGTGCTGTGCTCGAAAGAGCACTCCCTCTCCAGTGCCAGACATGTTCCTTTAGAGATCAAACTAAACAGGTTATGGCTGTATTCCTGCCTGAATGGTTTAAATAAGGCCATATTCCTGCCCTTTGCCATTATTGGACCATTTTAAAAATGCTAAGCACAGCTTAGCAATGCACAAACCTGATAAGCTGGGTTGAACAGTGCTTAAAGGGGTAATTGCTGAGCATTTCTTACTAGTGTGCAAATCCATTTAGCTAAGCTGAATGCAGCTTAACATTTACATTTTGCTTAAAATCACGTGTGTTTGCATGTTTTTTGCATTGTGCAGCACTGCGGGGCTACGGATAAACTATTCCAGGTTCCAGAAAGTCTGCTCTTCAGATTTTCCCTTAGAACTAGCTGGTTTCTGAGTAGTAGCCCTAAAATCTGAACACCTGTGACTAGCACTTGCTTTAGAACCTGCTGGAAAGCAATAGGAAACCTTAAACTATACAAGCACTCAACTTTCCTTGTTAATAAGGAGAAATTAATCATAGGCACTAAACAGCCTATAATTGCAAAGTAACTTGTAAAGGTAAGGGAAAACAGCTCTTATACTTTACAAAAAAAAACAGCTAAACAGGCATGTCCAAGGGTCAGCTTCCGGTGATTTCTCCTGTCCACATGGTGAATCTGGGCATACTGGGGCAATGCAGCAACTACCTCATGTACACAGATAACCCTCTCCTCCTACCACCCAACACTACAACCTGCGAGAGATGCACTTACATAGCCAAACTGGAAGCAAAGCTCTCTCCAGTCAAGATTGTGCTAGACAGTCAAACGGAGAAAGTTAACACCTGCACTACACTTCAATCAACACATAGCCCTTCAAAACCCACACCATCAACACCCACACATAGCAACACTAAATCCACATATGTGGAGGCCCTTAACATTAACCTGCCCAAGCAACAAGGACCTCCGAAGCTGAAAAGCAAAGACCAGTCACAACCAAAGTGACACATAGCTCACAACACCTGTGTGTCACCCAACAACAGCCCCTAAGGCAAGACAACGTACCCAACACTTTAGTCATAGGTGACTCTATAGTCAGACACAGTGATGTTCCACTCACCAGGCTGAACAAGGAGAAAATTACAGTCAGCTTCCTGTCTGGTGCCAGGATCCGCCACTTAATGCATGCACTCAAGTCACTCCACAACACATACAAATACGACTCTGTCATTGTCCATATTGGAGTGAATGACTTGAGACGTACCTCCCTGGACTACATGAAAAGAGACATGGAAGAGCTCTCATATCATGTGGCCCAGGCAGGCATGACCCTAGCCCTGAGTAGCATCCTGCCTTTACCCAGAATGATACAACATTATAAGGACAAAATTATTGACTTCAACAATTGACTAAGCTTCTGGTGTCATTCAAAGTGGATCCAGTATCTGTCTGCCTGGGACGACATGATTGACAAACTACGATGCTTTGCCTGAGATGGTCTGAACCTGTCACCCCTGGGATTCAGGTTACTGGCTAAAGCTCTTGCCACCCATATAGTGCCTTTTTTAGGCAAGGTTCAAAGGACAAAACCACCACCGTAACAGATACAAGCATGCAAAACTGAAGGTAATACTACTCAATGCTAGAAGTCTAAACCTCAAAAGGCACTCTCTTGAGGCACTCCTAAAAATGAAGAACTTTGATATCTGTGCAGTAACTGAGACCTGGTTTAAGGCTACAGAGAGCACCCCTGCAATACCAGGCTACAACTCTTACCACACTTTTTGGCCACTAAACCAAGACCAAAACACTAAAGGTAGAGGAGTGTCCATATTTACAAAGGATTTTCACACCTCCAGGCTAGTTGCCAACACAATGCATCTGAAATTCTCCAGGTGCAACTAACACTAGGTATGACTGCAATACAAATTGTAGCTTGCTACAGATCCCCCACCATGCCCCAAGATTCTCACTACACCTTTCTAAACATACTGGAAAATAATAAGATACAACCAAACACCCTAACACTGGGTGATTTCAACTACCCTGCCTTTAACTGGGAAAACTACTCAGGTACCCACACCTTTTCCCAACGGTTCTTGGAATTCATAAATTCCAATGCCCTGGATCAACTAATCCATTGTCCCACTAGGGGCTCCAATATCCTAGACCTGATCATTACCAACATGAGAGATAGATGCTCCACACCAGTGGTCAACCCCTCATTGGGCAGGTCTGACCATAAGCTAATCACCCTTGACATCCACATGCCACCCCTACCCCCCAGTAAGGAAACCTCTGTAAAAAATGTATCCAAAGCCAACTTCATGCTACTCAAGTCAGAAATGACAAATTTCATGACACCCATGCAGATGGGAGCTGAAAGTTCTACTGCTGAATCCTACACTAAGGCACTGTATGAGCACATCCACTCGTGCATGAATCGTGCCATCCCAAATAGAACCAAAACACTCTCCTCCAAAAAAAATGGAATCCAATCTGGCGGTCTCCTGCCATAAACAAACTATGCAACAGAAGGAAGAAACTGTTGCAGAAAAGAGGAAAATTTGAGGATGCAAAAAACTCCCTTACCAGCCTCAGTAAGAAGCTGAGATCCCTCATAAAATCCTCCAAAGCTAGTTACGAAAATAAAATTGTCAAAGATTCCAAAGACAACCACAAGGCATTCTATAGTTATGTCAAGAATCTAAATGACAATGCTCAGATCTGCTCTGAGCTACAACAGAGTGGCATTAAATATACTGATCCCAAGGATATTGCCAATATCCTATCAATTTAGTGCCAACTTCATCCGACTCTCACCCCCTAAAGGGCCCATCTCAATACCAAACGACTGCCAAATTCTGGTAATCACGGCCACACAGGTAGAAACTGCATTCTCCAAAGCTAAGAATACAGCATCCATGGGACCAGATGACATCCCGTGCTGTGTACTGCATGAACTACAAAATGAACTGGCACCTCACCTAAATGTCATGTTTAATCATAGCCTCAGCTCAGACTTCATGCCCACTGAGTGGTGCACAGCTACAGTTATCCCACTCCACAAGGGGGAATCCACCCTGGATCCCAGGAGAACTACTGTCACATCAGTCTGACGAGCCTGATCTGCAAGGGCATGGAACGCATTATCATGGAACTTATGAATAAAGACATTGGCAACCTTCAAACACTGGACCCCACCCAGTTTGAGTTCGTGAAGGGCCGGTCTTGTCTGCTGAATCTGATTGACTTCTTCGAATCAGTCTCCAGAGCTGTGGACAAGGGTAAGGTGATCCACACAGCCTATCTGGACTTTGCCAAGGCCTTCAACACCATCACCCACTCTGGGATCATAGATAAAGTTACTAAGCTGGGCATAAATCCCTACATCACTTGATGGGTTGCCAACTGGCTTACTGACAGAACTCAGACTGTAAAAGTAGGTGATTCCAAATCCAGCTCCAGACAAGTGACAAATGGAGTACCTCAGGGTTCAGTCCTGGGACCGCTTTTGTTTGGCATCTACTTCTCTGAAGTACAAGCCAACACTAAGGGACTCTGGCTAACAAAGTTCGCAGATGACTGCAAACTGGGAGCCATTACTGAATCCCCAAATGATGTGGATATTCTACAAAAGCACCTTACAGAAACAGATGCTTGGTGCCAGAGCCATGGGCTCAAGCTTAAAGCTAAGAAATGTATAATTATCCCCTTTAGGAAAAAACATGTACCTATGAATTACCACATAGGTGGCAGTACACTAAACACCAAAAGTGTGATGAGAGACTTAGGGACACAGGTGGAATGTGGTCTCACCTTTGATAACCACATTGCCATAACAGTCAGGAAATCCTTCTATGTGGCACACCTCATCACTAAGAGCTTTTCATCCAGAAAAAAGGAGGTCATTGTCCCACTGTACTCATCCCTCATTATAGAGTACAATGCCTTGTTTGGTATGTGTCTCACAAGACATCTGAAACAGCTCGGAAGGCTGCAGAAATGCCTCACTAAAAGAATCACAGGCCTAAAGCAGATGCCCTATGCTGACCGTCTAAAAAAACTCCAGCTATACTCTGTGGCATATCGTCTACTCAGAGGCAATCTCTGCTTAACATACAAGGCCATGTCAAATCCTGAGCTGTTGGACATGCTACACTTAATGAAATCCCAATTCCTCAGAGCCACATGATCCAGGGATCTAAACCATGTCATCACAATGAACAAAACATGCTGGAGGGATAGGTTCTTCCCCATACTCTGGAATAGACTGCCCATACATGTCAAGCAGAACACCTTCTTGGCTCTCTTTAAAAGGAACCTTGATGATTTGATGGGAGATAGGAAATTCACCCCGGGGATCACGTCAGTCGCCCTGCTAGACAGGGGTCCAGGGAAGTAAATATTGTGGAAAGAAATATCTAGGGAATTGTTATGGCTAGGCTTGTAATATACCCTACAACCTATAGCCTAGTACCAACCTATGAACCTATTTAATGCTTACAATGGCCAAGCATAGCTGAGCACTGCTAACCATTGCTCACTTTTCATTTTACAATAATATCAGGATAATGACTTAATTAATCATTACTGACATATTAGTAAGTGTATATGATTTACTTTACATCACATCCATCTATATGAATTTATTACATTACCATGGGGTGTGACTATACTGTAAGGGACACTTGTGTATACATGGGTGATTTCACATGTTATATGTACTCAGACTTACATCTTAGACCAGCTACACTACCCTGGTTGTATCAATTACTACATCATTTGAAATTAAATTAATAATTTTAACACTGCTTTTCCATGGAAACATAAAGTGCCTGTTTTGGTACTCAGACCGTGAATGCCTGCATGCAAAGCCAGGACTCAAGCCACTATACTATCTTGACATGATGATTTCATCTGTATATTTTTATTTATCTTCTATGGGATGTTTTAGCAATGCTGGGCAGATAGCCAAAATGTGCACATCCACTCAGTTACGCTTAAACATACCTTAGAATGTAAAAAAAAAAATGAAATTCATAAACTCACTTTAATTCACTTTATTTACATGTATCTGTACTCTTTGTCAGTTACAGTATGGGAAATTTTAAAGGGACACATAGGGAAAAATTTTATTTATTGCTCTTACGAACATAGGAAGTGTGATTGTGGTTTTCTAGCAGATCATTGGCAAAACGCTTGGGGTTTAAGTCAGAACATACTGACAGACATTTGGGTTTCAGACTTCATGCCCTTCAGGAAATCCATGCTAATGCAAACCTTTTGTTCTATCAACGTTCTGGATTTGTCAGTGTAATATTGTTATTTCCCTGGAATGCTAATTCCCCCTAAAACACGGCTTCTTAGCGCTTCTGTGGATCCCTAGTAATATCTGCATTGCTCACTGTACTTATTTCCTTGTTTCACTTGAAAGAAAGTTACTGTTTGTCATTTTTACATTTAAGTTACCTGTAACACATTGCACTTAAGTTACCTAGCACTTGCTCACTAAAGCAATTATTCAAGTCAACACTAAAAATTAAAAGCACTACACCCTCACTCCCCATTGGCCCTTGTTTTCAATTATAAAGGAATTCCTAATATCATTCTAGCATGTCCAAGGGTCTGTTGTCAATCTCCTCTCCGGTCCAGCTGGTGAACCTGGGAATCTTGAGGCAATGTTACAACTGCCTCATGTACACAGACAACCCTCTCCTCCTCCCAACAAATTCCAACACATGTGAGAGATGCAACCATATAGCCAAACTGGAGGCTAATCTCTCTCAACTCAGTACTGGCATAACCAGTCAGGAGGAGAAGGAAACCACACTCACTACAATTCCAGTCTCACATAGACCTACCACGACAGCAAACCAAACACATAATCACACAAAAACATACTCGGAGGCTCTAAATAAAGATCTGCCTAAGCAGCAGAGACCACCAAAGCAGACACCCAAGCAACCGCTACCCCAAAACAAAACACATGCAACACATATCTCACAAAGCCAGTGTGCCAAACAGTCACAGCCCTTAAGGCTAAACAACACACCTGATACACTTGTAATAGGTGACTCTATCATCAGGCACACTGATGTCCCACTCACCAGGCTGAACAAGGAGAAGGTCACGGTGAGCAGCCTGTCAGGCGCTAGGATCCGCCACATAACACAAGCACTCAGGTCACTCCAAGGCAAGTACAAATATGGCTCAGTCATTGTCCATGCTGGTGTGATTGACCTGAGACGTACCTCCCTGGACTACATGAAAAGAGACAGAGGAGCTCTCTGGGCATGTAGCCCAGGCCGGTATGACCCTGACCTTGAGTAGCATCTTACCCTCACCAAGAATGATGCCACAATATGAAGACAAGATGATCAATTTCAACAATTGGCTTAAGTACTGGTGTCATTCAAAGGTGATCCAATGCCTGTCAGCCTGGGATGATATGCTCGACAAGCCACGATGCTTCGCTAGAGACGGCTTGCACCTGTCATCCCTGGGCTTTTGGATATTGGCAAAGGCTCTTGCTACCCCCATAGTGCCTTTTTTAGGCAAGGCTCAAAAGACAAACCCACCTCCATAGGTATCACAAGGGATAAGAAACTAAGAGTAATGCTGCTCAACGCCAGAAGTCTAATCCTCAAGATGCATGCACTTGAAACTCTCCTTAGCATGGAGAACATCGATATCTGTGCAGTAACAGAAAACTGGTTCAGGGCTCCTGAGAGCACCCCAGCACTACCAGGTTATACCTCATACCATGCTTTTTGGCCCCAAAGCTTGGACAGAAACACAAAAGGAGGGGGAGTATCGATATTCATCAAAGATACCCACACCTCCAGGTTGGTGGCAAAGCATGAAGCATCAGAGACTATCCATGTGCAACTAACAGTCGGTAAAACTGCCTTCCAGTTTATAGCCTGCTACAGACCACCCTCCCAAACCCAGGAACCCCACTCGGCCTTCCTGAGAACACTGGAAAATATGAAGGTCTCTCCAAACACCATTATATTGGGCGACTTCAACTACCCAAACATAGACTGGGACCATTACTCTAGCTCCAACACCCTAGCCCAAAGGTTCCTAGAATTCATAAACTCAAATGCTATGGAACAACTTGTTATGACTCCCACAAGAGGGGAAAACATACTGGACCTGATCATCACCAACATGGAGACTCTATGCTCCAGACCAGAAGTGTATCCCTCACTGGTAAGATCAGACCATAAACTGATCTCACTGGATATTCACATCCTGACCCCATCCCCTGCCCAGAAAACCACAGTGAAAAACTTCTCTAAAGCAAATTTCAGACTCCTCAAAACCGAGGTGGAATCCTTCAAAGCCGCTGGGCCTGTGGAAAATACGGCCCAGACCGCAGAATCCTTTATAAATGCATTCTATGAACACCTTCTGGAATGTATAGATCATGCAATCCCAAATAAAACCAAGACCCAATCCTCCAAAGGCAGACGTTCTGTCTGGTGGACCCCAGCCATAAATAAACTATACAATAGAAGGAGGAAGCTACTACATGATAGAGCAAAATCCCAAAAAGGGAAGGCATCTCTGATCAGTATTAGCAAAAAACTAAGGGCACTCATAAAATCGTCTAAGGCCAGCTTCGAGAGAAAAATTGCACAGGACGCTAAGGATAATCACAAGGCTTTCTTTAGTTATGTTAGGAACCTGGGTGGGAATTCCCAGATATTCTCAGAATTAGTCCAAAATGACAAAAAATACACCAAACCCACAGACATTGCCAACATCCTAGCTGACAGGTTCAGCGCAAATGTCTCTCCCCCCCCCTCCAAAAGGGAAAATATCTATCCCAGCAGAGTGCTGCCCCCCCTGACATCTCAGATGCTCAGGTAAGAGCCGCCCTCTCCAAAGCAAAAAACACAGCATCAATGGGACAAGACGGTGTCCCGGGCTGCGTCCTACATGAACTCCAAGAAGAGCTAAACCCAAACATAAAACTACTGTTCAATCTCAGCCTTACTACAGGATATGTACCCAAAGAGTGGCGTACAGCAACAGTGGTCCCTCTCCACAAAGGTGGTGCTCAACGGACCCTGGAAACTATCACCCCATAAGCCTGACTAGCTTGGTCTGCAAAGCTATGGAAAGGATCATCATGGACCTCATAAATAAAGATATTGGGGACCTACAGACACTGGATCCTACCCAGTTCGGCTATGTTAAGGGCAGATCCTGCCTCTTAAACCTGGTCAACTTCTTTGAAACAGTCACCAAGGCCATTGACGAAGGGAAGGTGGTCCACACAGCCTACCTGGACCTCGCAAAAGCCTTTGATACAATACCCCACTCAGGCATTATAGATAAGCTCACCAGCTTAAATATAAACCCCTATGTCACTAGATGGGTTGCAAACTGACTCAAGGAGAGAAACCACATGGTTAGAATTGCTGGAGCCATGTCAGACTCCAAATCAGTTACAAGTGGCGTCCCACAAGGCTCAGTCCTGGGACCTCTCTTGTTCGGTATATATTTCTCGGAGGTACAGGCCAACACAGAAGGACTGTGGCTGACCAAGTTCGCAGATGACTGCAAACTGGGTGCCATAATCGACTCTCCAGCCGACACATGCATCCTCCAAAAGGGTCTCATAGAAACAGACAACTGGTGCCAGAGCCATGGCCTCAAGCTAAACACCAAAAAGTGTATAGTCATCCCCTTTGGCAAAAACAAAGTGCCCACAAATTACCACATAGGTGGTAATCCATTAAGTACAGAAGAAGTAATTAGGGACCTGGGGACCCAAGTTGATAGCAATCTCTCATTTGACAACCACGTGGCCAAAGTGGTTAGAAAAACATTTTATATAGCCCACCTAATCATGAAGGGATTCACATCTAGATTAGGGGAGGTCATCGTGCCTCTTTACTCATCCCTCATCAGGCCCATAATCGAGTACAATGCCCCTTTTGGGATGTACCTTACCAAACACCTGCAGCAACTGGAAAGACCCCAAAAGTACCTCACCAAGAGGATCAAAGGGCTCAAACAGATGCCATATGCTGCCTGGTTAAAGAAACTCCAGCTCTACTCAGTAGCATACCGCCTGCTCAGAGGCGACCTGTGCCTGATGTATAAAGCCATGTCCAACCTGGAATTAAGGGACATGCTGCACCTCAAAAAATCCAAATTCCATCGAGCTGCACGCTTGAGAGACTTGAACCTCAGCACTGAAATAAATAGGACATGCTGGAGGGACAGATTCATAACCCAGAGGCTCCCTTCACTCTGGAATAAAATCCCAGTCCAGGTTAGGCAGAGTCCCTCAGTGACTCTCTTCAAGAGGAATCTTGATGAGTGGATGGGAGATCGTAGGTTTACCCTGGGTATCACTTCTGTGTCACTGTTAGACAGAGGCACAGTATACTAACCTCGAAAAAGGGCATAGCAAAATTAATTTAAAATGGGTGGCAAAAGCCAAACATACTCTGGCTAGGCTTATAAATGCCCTTGGGCAGATAGCCTAGTATGAACCTATGAACCCATGAACCTATATTTAAAAAGTGTCCCTATTTTTATTTTTTATGCCTTTCTCTCCCCCCATTATTTATGGCTTTGTACAGCTTTCTTGCTCTAAGAGGGTGAGAAGTATGTGAGGCAGATATCTGGGCATTCTGCAGAAACCTGTGCAGTTGACAGCTCTGGCTGTACGGCACTTTCAGATGGCAGACATTTGTGTTTCAGTCTTCATACTCTTCGGGAAATCCATGCTACTGCAAACTTTTTATTCTATTGGCTTTCTGGGTTTGTCAGTGCAGTATTTAAAAAATGTCCTTATTTTTATGCCTCCCCCCACTATTTATGGCTTTGTACAGCTTTCTTGCTCTAGGAGGGTGAGAAGTATGTGAGGCAGGCATCTGGGCATTCTGTAGTAACCTGTACAGTTGATTCCTATGGCCGTACGGCACTTTTACAATGCAGGGGGTGTGTGACAGAACCTGTTACACACATACCTCTCAACCTGGAAACATCAAAAATCTGGACAAAGGCCCATGAAAAAGAGGTAAACATCTGTACACTGATTAACATAAAACTTGCATACATAATTATGTAACCCCATCCACTCTTGGAATTGTGGGATATCAGTTTTTAAACATAAATTAAAGAACACACAAAATATTAAACACAAAACATAACCAGAACAATGCAACAGTTTCAAAGAAACATTGCGGCCTAGCTGAGGGAACATAGAAATAATATGGTGACACAACATGAGAATTTGTGTATTTAAAAGAAAGAGCACAGTTTTTTGGAAGTACAAACTATAATGTCATTGCCATTTTAAATTATTAAATGAAAATAAAATAAATCTGGAAATATTTCTAATTATTAATTTGCAACTATTCCTCATTTGTGCATTAGCATTCTAAACTTGCCAGACTTCAAAAATACCTATCACTCCAGACCAGCATTTTACTAGTTCTGTGCATTTCAGATTTACTGACATTGTAAATTAAACTCATTTTCTGTCCAGATGAGATAGGTTAATTCATGCACAAAAAAGGAAATTGGTTAAGCTTAACATGGCCCACAAGGGCAGCTAGCCTAATACTTGTGAACCTATGAACCTAAGGGCACAAGGCATGAAGGCATATATCTTATAGTCAGGTCAAAGGTGTTTGACACTCCAAAGTTGGAAAAGGTAGCCTCTTCTCTCTCTTTCTCTCTCTCTCTCTCTCTCTATATATATATATATATATATATATATATATATATATATATATATATGGATGCTTTTATCAGAAACTAGGGAAAATATCAAACATTCCATCATATTTGGTTTGCTTGTGAAAAATCAAACCAAGAAATTCTATGTTTCCACTACTGAAAATATCATCTCAGTCAACTGCTGAAACTCACCAAATATTCTTGGGCTGGATGCCCTATATTTCATTTAATGCACATTAGCATTTCAATAAGCAATTAAAGTATAAACACATATTTAAGGGAAAAAAAGAAAGGAAAAGAAAAAAAAAGTCTCTTAGTATCTTTACAAATGGAACAGCTAATAGCTCTCCCTTTAAACCAAAACAAAATGGCAGAACACAGCAATCTGAAACAAACCAAAAATGCACCATGACAATGTAAAATGGTAAAACAAAAGGATAATTGGTACTTTTCCATTAACAGGATAGCAGTCGTTGGCCAGCATAAATGTTTGCGGGAAATGTACACGGAGAAAGCCAAAATGAGAAGCAGAATACAAAAACAAAATAAGCATCACTGACTTGTGACGGCAAATCAATACAAAAACAAAATAAGCATCACTGACTTGTGATGGCAAATCACTATTACTCTGACAAGGAAGCCAAAAATTCAAGCAGGACACAACAATTACATAAGCAGTGCTGACATGGGACAAAATAAATAACAATGTAAGGAGGAAGACAAAGTTACAACAGAAAAACATAAGCAGCAGTGAGTTCATGGAAAAGTACTGTCAAGTGTTTAATAGTACAACACACAAATGATAAATGAAAACACGACAGGCACCTCTTTAAAGCTCAAAGTCCAAGAGAAACAAGAAAAATGCTAACCCATGCACAAAAGTAATGACATTAACCCATTCATTTGAATGTCTCCACCATGTGAAGAAAATGGTGAAATGTTTAAAAAAATTACCACAGGGAAGGGTGAACTAAAGTCATTAAAAAGAGCACTACCCTATCCCAGACAAATTGAGCAAAAGTATTGATTAACTTTTGCCAGAACTGACCATGATGGGGGTTTAATAACCAAACTATGTTAACCAATCTGGAAAATACGCACACACAGAGCATAGCTGCATTACCTAACCTTTACATACTACAAAATTCCAGTAAAGAATTACAAGTGGGGAAAATCTTGCACTTTGCAAACCAAATACTACCTCTTACCTGTGCCCCGTATTAATTTACCCAGGTGCCCACCCACAGTTACTGCCTCTTGCACACACAGTAATATTGGCCCCACAGTCCATGAGGAAATCTCTTTATCTAAAAGCTGTATGGCACTTGCACATCAACTTTACCTTCAGTCTCGAGTCTTCGACTCAAAATGCAAAAATGGCAACAGCTACTACTTTATAAAAGAAACAGATGCCTTAAATTTCTACACAGTTCTCCCATCAATGAGGGGAACAAAACCAAAGGCTGAAACTGCATGCCCCACACTATGTATCCCCAACAATTCTATTCCAATGATGGAAACAAAACTGGAAAACAGCACAACTCAACAGCACCCTAAAGAATGACAACAATTAAATGCCTTATATCACCACCAAAACCTTCACATCATCATGCATTTCCTGAGTCACAGCTACATGCTGCTGCCCTTACCTTGTTGCAGACAGTAGCATTATCACAACCTGTACAGCTTAGAGTGTGGGATATTCATAGGTTTTTCCTGGCTGCCTGCTAATATAAATCCAAATGGTCAGTGAAACATACGTAGAGGTAAACACACTACAGAAGCAGCCGAAGTCCTCAGATGAATTCTGAATGGCTGGCAGTCAGCCTCATGGAGCTGATGTCATCGTGCATGCCCCTGCGCATGATGATGTCAGCAATACTTTGAACAACCAAAAAAAATAAAATAAAAAAAACCCTGGAAAATTTTCAGAAATTAAAGGAGCCGCGTGGAAATTCATGGCACCCATTATTTTTCCCTCAAAACTGGCAAATGCCGAGGAATTTGGCACAGCTGAGTGGTCTGGACACACCCCCTGCATTGTTTCTTGCTCCCCTACCTATTTCAGTATCTGTGGACACTGAAATACTCATTTTATATTTCATTTAAGTATCCACAGACACTGAAATACTTTAAAAAGTGCTGTATGGCACTTTGTGAGTGCAGGGGGAGTGTTATATGTGCATGCACTGCTTAGACACACCCCCTGCACTCAGTGTTCGAATAGCCATAACAGTAGTGTGCCTTCATGAATATGCAAGGCACACTACTGCTACAGCTGCGCTTGCACAGGTACAGTCCTCTCCATGTCGGAATAAAGCTATTCTGACACACAGTTTACTGAATCCTGGGATTGTGTCTCCTTGCTACACTGCAGCTGAAAGACAATATATTTTTTATGGCCCAGCCATATAGTAATTTAATTTCAGCTGTTTTCTGAAGTTTTGCCAGTTAACCTCCTGTATTCCAGTTCCCCTGTTAGAATATACACATTTAAACAGTTACAATAGTGTATGCACATTTCTGTTCTGTTCCACTAGGGTACACTGTGGATACATTTCAAACAGCACTTTGTAACATACCTCTTCAGCACATATGTCTGTACAAACCATCTTATATGATATACAGCTCTAATACATTTGCAACACAAACATCTTATCTGAATCATGTTGATATTCACAAATGACATATAATTATTTACAAAATTCCAGATAGCTGAGCTGGTACTACCTCCTTTTGTTACACTTCCATATAAATGATGTTAGTATTCACAAATGACATATACTTACTTACAAAATTCCAGCCTGCTGGGATGGCAGTACCTCCTTTTGTCACACTTCTTCCCCCCTCAAAGAGTCAAGCTAGTTTTTCAAGTAACTCTTGAGAAATGTTGCTTGACATGGATGAGCCTATCTGGGAATGACTTACCCCATTCCCTGTATTGAGAGCCCAGCTGCCTTGACATTGCTGACCCCAGTACAGTGTTGATCTGTCCTATCATATGCCTGCAACCCTAGGCTGCACCATAGTAACTTGGGATTTTGCTGGCTGGCTCTCTGTAGCCATAGATCCCCCCTCAGACTCATCCTGCCTCCTACTGCAAATACTTAGCACCAGGGCCTCCCTATCATGATAAGGCTTCACGGTGTTAACATGGTACAGTTTGTGCCCCTGCTCTTGCCTAGCAATTCTACCATATAGTTAACATCACTGACCTTCCTTACCACTTTGAAGGGTCCCTCTCAAGCAGCATACAGCTTCTTGTGTCTGACATGAATGAGAACCATAACCTGCTACAATGCAGCATACTCTCTAGTTCGAGTATTCCTATTATACCAAACCTTTCTCTGCTCTTGGGTTTCTGCCATGTTCTCCTGGGCCAAGCCCATGGGTTCCCTGAGCTGTGTCTTGAAGTTTAGGACATATGCCACAACAAACCCCTTGTGGGATTCACACTCACCCTCCCACTCATTAAGAACAAATCTAGAGGTCCCCTCACCCTGTACCCATACAGCAACTCAAAGGGTGAAAAACCTGTTGATTCCTGGAGCACCTCTCAGTAAACAAACAACAGATGGGGCAAATATTTGACCCACTCCCTCTTAGACTGGTTTGCAAAGGGCTGTAGCATGGTCTTTAGTGTAGAGTTTAACCTCTCAACCAGACCATTAGTCTGGGGGTGGTTGGGGTGGTCTTTAGGTGCTTCACCCCACAGTGCTCCAACAGACAAGCCAGCAGGTCTGTAAAATTGGAACCTCTGTCAGTCAGTATTTTTTTGGGAAACCTACCCTGCAGAAAATCTCTAGCAAAGCATTTTTCCACCTTTTCTGCCTTGATGTAGGACAGACTGACTGACACAGCGTATCTGGTGGTATAATCTACTACCACTAGGATATACTTCTTCCCTGTGAAACTTGTGGTACTCAGAGACCCCACAATATCCATAGCTACACTTGGAAATGGCTCCTCAATCACAGACAAAGGCATCAAAGGAGTCTTGACCTAGTCTCCTACCTTGTCTACTTTCTGGCACTGCTCACAGGTCCTGCAGTACCCTGTTACATCTATGGAAATCCCAGGCCAATAAAAGTTTGGCATGATATGTCTATTGTTACACTTTATGCGCATATGACCCGCAAAGGGAATGTTATAGGCTATAGCTAGATGTGCCAGATGGTAGGTTCTGGGCATTACTAACTGCTATATTCTCTCACCCTCTAACCCTCCCACAAGGAGGGTCTCTATACAGTAACCCTTTTTCTCATAAAAACCCTAACCACACTCCCACCTTTGCGGAGGCTCTCAATAGTCATCTATCCAAAAAGCAGAGACCTCCAAGGCAGAAATGCACTTGACCACCACAGTGCAGCACAAACCACAAGACACATAGCTCATCTACACAGTGTGCCCCTCAACCTAAGCCTCTAAGGCAAAATAGCCTGCCCAATACACTAATCATAGATGACTCGATAATGAGGCACACTGATGTCCCACTCATTAGGTTGAATAAGGAGAAGGTAACAGTCAGCTGTCTATCAGGTGCCAGAATCTGACACATAACACATGCACTCAGCTCACTCTACAACAAGTACAAGTATGACTCTGTCACTGTCCATGTGGGTGTGAATGACTTGAGATGCACCTCCCTGGACTACATGAAAAGAGACACGGAGGAGCTCTCAGATTATGTGGCCCAGACAGGTATGACCCTAGCCCTGAACAGCATCCTACTGTCATCCAGAATGATACCGCAGTACAAACAAAAAATGATTGACTTCAACAATTGGCTAAGTTTCTGGTGTCGTTCTAAGGGGATCCAGTATCTGTCTGCTTGGGATGACATGATTGACAGACCTCAATGCTTTGCCAGAGATGGCCTGCATCCATCACCTCTGGATTTCTGGATACTGGCTAAGGCTCTTGCCACCCCATAGCGCATTTTTTAGGTGATTTTCCAAAGTCCAAATTACCACCAAAACAGTTATAAATAAATACAATTTGTGGGACATGCTGCTCAATGCTAGATGTGTAAATCTCAAGATGCACTTGCTCGAAGCACTCCTCAAAATGGAGAACATCGACATTTGTGCTGTAACAGAGACCTGGTTTAAAGCAGCAGAAAGCACAACTTGTGCTACCAGGCTATAACTCATTCCACACCCTTCAGCCCCAGAACAAAGGCTGAAGCTCCAAAGGCAGTGGTGTCTCCATATTCATAAAGGATATGCACACCTCCAGACTAGTAACCCATCATAATGCATCTGAGATACTTCAGGTAAAACTAAAGATTGGGTAAGATGGTGATTTAGGTCATAGCCTGCTATAGGTCTCCAATCATGTGCCAAGACTCTCACTCCATGTTTCTAAGCACCCTGGAAACTATTAGGGTCCAGCCCAACACTTTCATACTAGGTGACTTCAATTACTCCTCCATCAACTGGGAAAACTACTCATGCACCAATACATTGGCCCAACACTTCCTGGAACTCATCAATTCCAATGCCCTAGACCAGCTCATTCTTACCCCCACTAGAGGAAGCAACATCCTTGACCTAGTTATTACTAACATGGGCAACCACTGCTGTGCACCAATAGTCAATTCCTCCCTGGTTAGATTTGACCACAAACTAATTACCATGGAAATCCACAGCTCACCCACAGCCCCCGCAAAGTTAACCACCATGAAAACCTTCTTCAAAGCTGACTTTGGGCTCCTAAAGACAGAGGTGGCTAACTTCTCGGTACCCATGTCAATGGAAAATAGATGCATAACTGCTGAATCATACATCAGTGCACTGTATGAACATGTACATAAATGCATGAAACTAGCCATACCAAACAGAACCAAGACCCTCTCCTCCAAAAAAGGAAGCCAATCTGGTGGTCTCCTGTGATTAATAAACTCTACAACAGAAGGAAGAAACTGTTGGAGAAAAAGGTGAAGTCCCAAGACTGGAAAAAACTCACTTTTTAGCCTCAGCAAAAAGTTGAGATCCGTCATCAAAACCTCTAAAGCCAGCTAAGAAGGCAGAATTATAACAGCCACTAAAAACAACCACAATGCCTTCTACAGTTATATCAAGAATCTCCACAGCAATATGCAGGTTTGCTCTCAGTTACTGCACAATGGTTCCTCCTATACTGAGCCAACAGATATTGCCAACATACTGGCCGACAGATTCAGTCCCAACTTTACCCCCCCAAAAGACCAATCACAATACCGGAGGAATCCCAGGCACCCAGCATTACTACAGCACAAGTTAAAGCTGCATTGTCCTAGGTCAAGACTACAGCTTCCATGGGATGCAACAATATCCCTGGATGTGTTCTACATGAACTAGAAATTGAACTGGCACCACATCTGTGTGTCCTGTTCAATCACAGTCTCACCTCAGGCTTTGTCCATACCAAATGGTGCACTGCTACAGTCATCCCTCTCCATAAAGGGGGAGTGACTACAGACCCTGGGAATTATTGCCGCATTAGCCTGATGAGTCTGATATGTAAGGCTATGGAGTGCATCATCATGGACATAATTAACAAGGGTATAGGGAATCTCCAATCTCTAGATCCCATGCAATCTGGTTTTATGAAAGGTAGATCATGTCTGCTTAACCTGGTTGACTTCTTTGAGTCAATCACCAGAGCTGTGGATGAGGGCAAGGCAGTTCATACAGCCTACCTCGATCTGGCCAAGGCCTGTGATAGCATTCTCCACTCAGGAATTATTGATAAACTCACCAAACTAGGCATTAACCCCTATATCACCAGGTGGGTTGCAAACTGGCTCACTGATAGAACCCACAGTGTGAAAGTAGTAGACTCCAAGTCAGACTGATGACCAGACATGAGTGGAGTCCCACAGGGATTAGTCCTGGGTCCTTTCCTATTTGGCATATACTTCTCAGAAGTTCAGGCCAACATGGAGGGACTCTGACTGATAAAGTTCGCAGACAACTGCAAGCTGGGAACCATTATTAACTCCCCAAGTGATGTAGGCATCCTACATAAAGGCCTCACTGAGACCAAAGACTTGATGTTCAAACCATGGCCTTAAGCCTAATGCCAAAAAATGTGTCGTCAACCCCTTTGGGAAAAAGTCAGTTCCCACCAATTACCACATTGATGGGAATCCACTGAACACTGAAGGTGTTATAAGAGATCTGGGGACACAGGTTGACAGCAACCTCTCCTTTGATCTCTACATTGCCACTGTGATCAGAGAGTCCTTCTATGTGGCACATCTCATTACCAAGGGTTTTGCATCCAGGAAGATCTCTTTCTACTCTTCCCTCATTAGGCCAATCATCGAGTATAATGCCCCTTTTGGCATGTTTCTCAATAGACACATGCAACAGCTGGAAAGGCCACAAAAGTCCTCATGAAGAGGATCCTAGGCCTTAAACACATGTCCTACATGGACAGACTCAAAAAACTCCAGCTATTCTCTGTCTCATATCGTCTACTAAGAGGCGATCCCTGCTTGACTTACAAAGCCATGACTGACCCAGCTCTGTTAGAAATGCTACATCTAAAGAAATCCCAATCCCTCCACACTACACACTCCAGAGACCTCAACCTCATTACCTCAATCAACAGAACATGCTGGAGGCACAGGTTCATAACCCAGAGACTACCCATGCTCAGGAATAGACTTCCCATACATGTCAAGCATAGCACCTTAGTAGCCCTCTACAAGAGAAATCTTGATGAGTTTGATGTGAAATAGAAATTCCACCATGGGTATCACTCCAGTGACTCTACTTGATAGGGGCACTGGGAACTAATGTCGGGCAGCACGATGCCAGGGCACTTCTATGGGCTAGTCTTGTAAAGCCTCCAGGGCCATTAGCCTAGTACACACCTATGAACTATGTAGATTCCCCCTTTACTTGAGAATCAGGTGCCTCACTAACTACCTCCCTCAGGCTTTCTAATATAGAATCTGAGGGCTGAGCCTGCCTCCACTCTATCTTTGGTCCCCTTCCCAGCTCCCATTCCAAAGTAAGTCTGGTATTCTGTGACAGCGGTGCCTCACTGTCAGCCTGGGTACTACTACTCACATCTGTCCTTGCAGTCACCCTGTCCAAGGGAACATCAGTACACACAAGCAGCAGTGGCTCATCTTCAGTCTCACTGCTACTGGGTAGGTCCCTCCCTGAATTAGCCACCTCACCAGTCCTGGCTTCAAGTGTGCAGTCTGTCTGGGTTCTCCCAGGCTACCATACCCACATGCTTGTCTCCAAGTCTGACTGCATGTAACTGCCTGCACACAAGGTACTGCATTATTAAAATTATTCCCTATGAAGACATCTGCAAGGATATCCTCAAACACACCTACCTGCTTGTTTCGTTTTCCACTCTCCCAGTCAAGGTGAACCCTAGACAAAGGCATTTGGAATGGGGTCTGTCCTAAAGCTCTGACTGGAGTAGACTGCCCAAGCAAGTAGTGCTCATCTTTAACCATTGCAGGCATCACAATGGTTAGGCCAGAGGCTGTCTTTTTCTTAGCAGTGGCCTGTGTTCAATCTACTAAGATAGGATATAACCTCTTGTGGTAGTTTAGTACCCTTGTTGTCTCCAGACAGCTTACTGCTGGCATTCTGTCATTCCCACTTACTGTCTCTCTCACCTTTTGTTCCCCACCTTCCCTTTGTGGACATTTATATGTTACATGGCTCCACTGGTTGCATTTAAAACATTTAACCCTTGGTCCTAGCCATGTACCTGAAATAGTGGCTTCCCCTGCTACTGGCAGACTCTGTTGGGGCAGTTTAGGCTGCCCACCATGGGTCCTCTTGGACCCATGAATAGCACTGGGTATCCCTTTCTTGTGCAGTGATGCCCTGCATGCTAGGTATAGGTCTCCCTTTTTCCCCAGCTCATCTACGGTATTACATTCCATATCTGCGAACTGGGATCTCATTTCCTCAGGCAAAGTGCTAAGGGCTTGTTCCCTCACCAGCAGGTCTGCCAGCCCTTTAAAAGTGGTGACTTGACACCCACTCACCCATCTATGAAAATAAGTGCTTAACTCAGCAATATAGTCACACACACTTTCATCTGCCTTGCATCTATGCTCATAAAACTTTTTCTTATAAGCTTCAGCTATTAACTTAAAACACTCTGATAAACAATTTTTAACAGTATTATAATTTAAACAATCAGTATCAGACAATTTAGAAATATCAGTTACAGCTTTACCATAGAGTAAGGGGGGCCAGGAACTGTTCCCAGAGCCCATGGTCAACATTATACTGTTTACAAACCCTTTCAAACATATGAATAAAACTATCAAAATTATTGTGGAAGAAAGTTAGTGACCTTTGTTGCTTCTGCGGTTCGGTTACTCCCATCCCCATTACCGCCTTGACTCTGGTGAAGAGTCAGAATTTCCTTTTCATGTTGCCTCTGCCTCTCATTTTCTTCAACTTCCAGATGTCTCAGTCTCTGCTGATTCTAATGCAATCTGTTTCTCCTTTTCTTCAGCCTCCAAACACTGCAGTCTCTCTGCTGATTCTTGTTCTAACCGTTTGGCCTCCAGTTTAAATCTCCTTAACTCCAGACAGATTTTTAAGTCCTCTGAGGCAAAGTTAATCTGTCCACGTTCTGTGAGTTGTACATCCCCAAGGCCATTCTGGTTGTTCTCCTGGTTGCTGGTCTGTGATGCAGCTGTGACTAAGGCTGCAATAATTTCTGCTTTAGTCAGGTTGGTATAACCTAGTTCTTTGGCTTGGCACATCTTAGTCAACTGGCTCCTTGTTAGCTTACCATAATCTTCTGCTGACATCCTTGCCTGCTCTCCCTGGCTAACTAAGCTAACAAAAATAAATAAAGCTATTGTATTATGAAACTATGAATGTTCAATGTGTGGCTGATTGAGAGTAAAAACACCTTATTTAATGACCATTGTTTACAGACTACAGGAGCCCAATATCCACATCACTGAATCTCAATATGTGGATATCCCACTACTGGCAACTAATAAATGTGTCACCCCACCACTAGACTAGTAATCAAGGAGCCTCAATCCTCACCACTGGCACCAGTGGGGTACGTAAATTGGAAGGATGACAGGTACCTACACAGTATTTCCAGTTGCAGCTCTCTGCATCAAGTGCAATTTCTCTTAAGAGCACAGAGACCACAGTCAGTCCAGGGCTTGTTTCCCCCTCTCTTCTCCAGATCCCTAATAAAACTCCTCACTGGCACAGCTATAGAGTTGAGATCTCAGCTGAGTAACCAAACCAAGACCTCTAGCACTCTCTCTGTCCAACAAGTGCTTCGTGTCCCTGCCCAAGTAGCTGACAAACACATTCTTTGAGGTTTGATTTATACACACATACACCTGGGAAAGGTGGCACAGGTTGCTAGTTATGCTCCCTTTTGCCCAGACTGTCAGGTAGTTATCACTGCCACCAGTCACTCCTTATCAGCTACTTTAAGGCCCTTACAAAGGGTGTCCAATCTTACCGTGTAGTGGTTCTATTAATACAAATGGTAGTTTGACTAAGAGTAAGGCTATTAGAAGTGGCCCATAGTGTCACCAAATAAATATGCAAGTGCTTTCAGAAGATGAACATCTCTAGACAGATCATCCACAATGAAAAGTTTAAATATATTTAACAATAAATATTAAAAGAACAAGAAAATACTCCCTAGATATTTACAGTGACAGCAAAGTTCAAAATCACAGGAAATATTTAAAACAACATTGTAGGACAGTCTCAAATAAATAAAGAAAATTGTCTAAATTAAGCTTTGCTATATTCCTGACTTTATCTAAGAGAATTACTATAACTTTGAAACTTACTCAGAGGAAGGCAAGTATGTGGTGAATGAATCTTGTCAGGTCCAAGACAGAATACAGAATGCTGTCACTCAGAGAGTTCTTACAGTAATATATCAAATATTACTGCTGGGATAGCTTGCATAATGACATCATTTCTTGTCATCTGACTCTATCCCAGGTAAACCCCCCACTGCTGAAAGCTAGCAGCATTTAGCATCCACTTGTGAAAATACATAGACAAGGGCTTTTGCTCAGATCTTTGACAAATGGTGGAAGTCATAAAACAATAAAACACTTCCAAGACAATACAGAAAGCTCCTTAATTTTGTAATTTGTGTCTCCTTGCTGCACTGAAACTGAAAGGCAAAATCTTTTTTATAGCCTAGCAATAAAGTCATTTAATTTCAGCTATTTTTCTAACGTTTTGCTAGTTAACCTCCTGTATTCCAGTTTCCCCTGTTAAAATATATACATTGAAACATTTACAATAGTGTATGTACATTTCTGTTCTATTCCAGTAGGGTACACTGTGGATACATTTCAAACAACACTTTATAAAATACATCTTCAGCACATGTCTGTACAAACCATTTTATATGACATACAACTGTAATACATTTGTAATACAAACTTCTAATCTGAATCATGTTGATATTCACAAATAACATATAATTATTTAAAAAATTCCAGATAGCCATGCTGGCAGTTCCTCCTTTTGTTACACTTCTATATAAATCATGTTAATATTCACAAATGACATATAATTATTTAAAAAATTCCTGCTGGCTGAGCTTGCAGTATCTCCTTTTGTCACATCCAATAAAAATGATATATTGCTCTTGTTACTGTCCTTATTTTGCCTCCTGTTAGTATTTCACATCTCTAGATTGTTTAATGTTTCTCCAGTGGGTAATACTGACTGGCTATCTTTTATGTTGTATCTGTAAACACTTATTTTGTAGTTATGTGATACTTATGCATGTTGTACGTCTGTATTGTTTTAGGCCATCTTAGAATAATGCCAGTGAGATGGTTGAATTCATGTCAATGACCTGAGGCAAAGTCAGGGGGTGAAGAGTTTGAATCTGACACAGAAGTTGACATACAGCCACTCCCTGCATTTACATTGGAGACAGCCAGTAGGCTATGCCTACCCAGTCCACTGAGCCCACAGACACTGGACAGGTGGTAGGCGAAGACATTGATCAGAGAAGCGTGGGTACTGTAGCTTCAATGTTTGTTGAGTCTGGCCATAGCCAAAGTGTGTGTGAGGTGCCATGCAGGAGGATTTATAGGGGTGCTTGGAACAGGCCTGCTGTCCATTCTCCGCCTAGTGCAGGTGTCACTTCCATGCCACTCAATGTATGTTTGGGGCTGTCATGGAGGTGCAGGCACATTCTCATAGGTGTTTAGACAAATGCTCAGGGTTGTGGATGTGGCACAGTCTGACATGTGTTACTGCCTGCACTATATTGCCGAGTTACTGGATCAGATGAATGACATGTTGGAGCATGCAGTGTCAGTGATGGACTGCGGGGTGTCTGTCATGAAACAAGCAGTGTCTGTGATGGAATGTCTGCTGAAAAAGGAATGTCATAATCATGAGTGTTGGTCAGCCACATCATCTGCTGTCAGCCAACGTGGCCATACCTGATCATGCTGCTATAGTGGCAGTACTTGCATTAATCTGTCAATGAGTCTGCTGTCCACACACTGACATGGAAGGCCATGGGGCCATGGTTTTAGACATTCCCCTGAAGGAAGCTCATCCAGCAGACACTTGTCACATTCAGGTAGCAGCACTGGATCTGAGCATGGTCCTGGATGTTAATGTGTCAGTGCATCTACTGGCAGAGCCAGTTCTTGTGGTCAAGGACAACAATGATGAACTGCCACCTCTACCATGCATGGCCCACACCTGTCCAACACGCCAAGATGTAGAGCTAGCACTCAGCTTGGCTGTGTTCATGCACACAGTCACAGACCATTTTTACCTGTAGGACCCCTACAGATATACACACAACAGTTACTCATTTCTTCTCACTACCCATTTGTAGTTTTGTCCAAATGTCTGCCTTCTTCTTCTTCTTACTTATGCACTGTCACCATTTTATGTCAGCCTAAGCTTCCTGCCCCCCAAAGCAACACCCTGTACAAGTGTTGATAACTGTGCCTTATTCCTGTGTTCTACCTTTCTGATTCAAGATACAAGTCTGTGTCTGATGCTCAGGGCGCATAGCTAACTTACTGCTTAGATATCTTCATTTGTGGATTTTATTCTACTTTTAAGTTATATTGGCCTTGGAAAGTTCTACAGTTGATAGCATCAAAATGTCACAACTTTACATTTCTTTCTTTTTTTTGCCACTGTTTGTGCGATGCACCATGTAGCACAAACACTGGAAACAGAGAACCTAGACCACCCAGGAAGCAGACAGCCAAAAATAGAAATATACTGTTTACTATATTCCTGTCAATGTATTCCTGCTGTGTGGCCTTCACATTTGGCTAAAACACAAACACAAAGGTCTGTACATCAAATAACCCTGAAACTGCATTGCTTGTAATATTGTGCTCTGTTTACTATTACACAATGCAGAGCACCATTTTTACCCAATGGTAAGCATCATGCACCATTTTTAAACAGTGTGCACACTCCCAGAAAGTGCAATAACTGCAACTGGTGGAAAACCATGATTCTACATTGCTTTTGATCTGTGTTAGACATGGCAGGCTTTCATGGAGAGGGTGTGAGATTCTATACTCAAAGATGGGGTGTCCAGGAGTCCAAAGTGTTTGTTGGACTCCTACTAAAGCAGCATGTACATTCTATTGCAGAGGGACTATCCCGGCTCAGAGTGCAAGTCAGCAGCATGTTATAGTCTTGCCCAGGCTGTGACCAGTGCTACTGGTATCACCTGCACTGGTGAGCAATGCTGACACCATGACAATGACCTCCAGAACAGGAAAAGGGATACCCTCAAAAGTTGGATCAATGATTGTAGGTCTGGCAGCACTCCACAGATGTGTAATGATCAATTACAGAGACTACTTGTAAGAGTTAAAAGCTGAATATAGTCAGGACCGGTATTCATAATGGTATTCTGTTCTGTTTTTTTCCACAGTTATCACAGAGAGAGAACTGAATGTGAGAACCCATGCAGTTAGATTGGCCCGGATGAAAAAAGCATGTGGTATGTCTGCAGCTGAACAGTACTGTTAATGCAGTAGAAAAGGTTAAGATAGTTTTTTGGAGTATCTTGTACAGTTATATCAAAGTAAGCATGCATATGTCAACTGTAAAAGCAAGTATGCATGCATTACTCTGTAACACAAACTAACAATTCAATATTCTAATATCAACGTGAGCAGGCATCTCTCAACTCTAAAAGGAAGAGAGTAGTCAGAGGTTGTGGGTTCAAAAAACACACTTCCCTGCTATAAAATACTGTTAATTTATCATCAGTATTTTAAGGTAAATTCAAACCTCTATACTAGTGGCACAGATGGCCTGCTGTAAACTGACATCTGCATCACTGGAATACTCATATGTGCAATATACACACAGATCAAGGATTGCCTTCTGTAGTCTGTAGTACAATGTGCATTTGTTATGATCTGGGGGGGGTCTATGTTAAATTTTCGAACATCCAAAATGTCGAACATTACATAGTTAAGACCAAATGTTCGACATTTGGATGTTCGAACATCAAATTAAAAAAAAAAAAATAAATAAACACTTTAACAGAGTAGGCAGGGGGCAAGCCCCCCTGCACCACTCATAAGGGGGGCTGCACCCCCACACCCCCTACTTATATATACCAACTCCGAGACCACACCAGTGCAGAAAAGGGAAATTCTCCCTATCTGCACCGTACGGTGCCGTTGAAAGTCAGTCTTCGAGCACTTAAAATTTCCAACGCTTGGTCTCGACCATGTAACATTTGAAATTTTGAGCGTTCGAAGATTTGTCAGGTACCTGATCTGGGTATTCTTAAATGTTATTTGTTAGGAGTTGGCAGTCTTAAAAGTAAAGTTAAAAGAATAGAGTCAAATAATTGTATCAATGCATTGTATGTCACATATGAAGTTATTAATTTTATCCCTTTTTTCTCTCACCCCAACCCTTATCTTCTCTTTTTTTTCACAGCACAGTGGGCTAGGCCTGGCCCACAGGATTCTCCTACCCCCACTCCACTGGCTATGACACCAAGGCCCAGCAAACTGGTAGCACTCTCTCTGCTGCCCCTGCACCACCTGGCCCTACGTACTCATCTGTGGGGTGCCCCCAGTCCTACATTTCTCAGTCCAATGTTCAAGCATATCCTCTTCCTCCTTCAGAGGTCATTGTAGTGGTGTCTACATTGCTCACTAGAGAAGGAGATACTGGTAGCATTGATCACATCCCATGCAAGACTATCCCATGCCCACTGAGTTGCACTCTGAGCTGGAATAGTCATTCTGCAATAGCCTGGGCTCATATTCCTTCACTAGGACTCCAACAAACACTTTGGACTTCTGAAAACCCCATTTATGAACACAACATCTCAATTCCTCACCACACATGCCTGCCATGCCTACCCAGCTGAAAAGCAATGTAGAATGCTGTTTTCCCACCAATTGCAGTTATCACATTTGCTGGGATCACACACACTGTTTGAAAGTGTTGCATGATGCTTACCATCGTGCAGTCATGGTGCTTGGCATTGTGCTCCTTCAAGCACCACATTTGTGAGATGTTAAGCAGAGAAACATACAAGCATTTGAAAGTGTTACATACACCTGTATTAAAACCCAGTACCATCTGGCCCCAAAAAGGAATGGAGAAAATCATTAATAGGTGGTCCCATAGACCCACTTGAGTAGCCGGTGTATTTGAGGGACTTTATAGCAACTGGCAGACTTAACTGCTGTTGCATACACCTGCTACATAACTGACTCTGTGGCATCATGTATTAATGCACTTAATGCAGTGATAAGTTCCTTTTTGGGGACAGATGGTACTGGGCTCAAATACAGCTGTTTCTAATATGTTTAACTGCTTTTGTAGCAGCTTGCTGTGCATTGGTGCTTGATGCTCACCATCGCACAATAATGCTTTAAAGGATATAAATGGGGAACATAGAACAGTGGTGACATGGGGAGCAAGCAGGGAGAAGAACAATAGAAATTCCCTGCTAAGCTTTGACAGTTAGGGTTTATTGTATGAAATACATATACTGCAAAACTGGCTCTGTGGCAGCACATGTTAATGCATTGACATATTCCTTGTTGTTTGGGTCAGATGGCACTTAGTTCTAATACAGATGTATGTGGTACTTTTACAGGGGTCTATGATATATTGACATACATTTATATACATATGTCATTCACCATTGCTTAGCAATGGTGTGCAATGCACACCATCGAGCAATAATACTTTATAAAAAATGGGGAAGATAGGACAGTGGTGATATGGGGTGCAAGCACAGGGAGTACAGGGGTACTCCTTGCTAGACTGTGACAGTTACTATTGATTGTATAAAATACATGTGCTACTTAACTGACAGTGTGCCACTACCAGTTAAGGTTTTGAGCCATTCCTTTTTGGGGCCAGGTGACACTGGGTTCGACTCCAGGTGTATGTATATGCTATTCAGACAGTTCATGCTAATGTACAGCCTACTTATTATATCAACTTTCTAGGTTTGGAAGTGCAATATTACATATCTGTACATATTTTATGTTGTCCCCCTATTATGTATGCCTTTCATCTTGCTTGAGGGGATGACAGACATGTATCTGTTTCATTGTAACACGTCTGTGTGACATTTTATGTCCCTATTTCTGTTTATGTATCCTTGCATTATGTTGGGCTTTGTGGAAAAATGTTGTGCATAATCAGTGCTGTCTGTGTAGCCCTAGTGGTCATTGTGGCATTTCACACAGCTTCACGGACTGCTGGAGCTGTGACTTACACAAAATTGCTATCCACATTGGCTTGCAAGATTTCATGGCCACCAACATTGCTGTGAGCCCTGAAACCTTGCTTAGATGTGCCATGCCTCATTGATATGCATTGTGCAATGCCACGTGATGAGCACCATCTCTGTAGCAGGCACATACCATGTAGGCTCTGCGCAAAGCCTACCCAAAGTTTATTGAATTCTGGGGATTGTTTTTACAGGTGAGCAAGACTCTTGCATGCCTAAAGTGAGGCTCTGCTCTAACACCTCTGATCTTCTCATATGCTAAATGAGTTGCACAAATTCAGAGAAAAGTGAAAAGCTGAAAAAAGCAACATAAAATTCCAATTTTCTTTGTTCTCCAACTCATGTAACGTATTAATAAAACAATGCATCTGTGACAAGGCAAGTTCCAATGTGCTAAATTATTGATAAGATGAAAATGCGTCTCTTCAGCTATGATATTTTCTGGCACAATACCATGTCACCCAATCAACTATAATGATGCCATTTTAAAAAAAAACTGGAACTATGTAAATCATATATACTCCAAACATAAAAGCACATGCACTTAACAATGTGAAATCGCATACAATGTCATGGAACTTAATGGTGTGAAAAGGAACAAAACACAATGCAGTCTCTTCATGCCATGTCCACCTTTATAAACTGCTTGTTTGGGATTTGTGTCAGAAGTTATTATTTTTGCTTTAGCTTTTAATTTTAGGCAAAAATAACAGTTGTGAAGTTTTCAAGTGTCACTGCATACATGTGCATCTTTCCCTGAATGTATCTGAGTAAGGCTTGGAGCTGGAGAGGTGCAGTGATGTCATTAGTGAGATGGAAGTGCTTCTTTTCTGACTGCATGGTATCCTGGGTAATAACAGTAATGTTATGCATACTTCAAACAAATTGTATTCAATAAGAAGTATGTCTAGAAAACAGTTTAATAAACAGTGTGAGTCATGAGTTGTGTGTGTGTGTGTGTGTGTGTGTGTGTGTGTATGTGTGTGTGTGTGTAACAGGAATGTAAAGTAATTTAAGTGCACATGATGGTGTGTTACAATTCGCCTAGGTGCTACAGAACTATGAAGATTTCAACTGACTGTATGAAAGTATTGTGCTAAATGAGCTCAAATGCACAAACCAGCAATACACGCACACATAGAAAATATAAATCTTAATCTGACTCTGAAATAGATGTAAACAATTATCCACGTTACACATTTTACAAGATAGCGTTTCTATTCAAAGTAAGGAAGAGCACTTTGTACCACACTACTCCTTACCAATCAACTAACTGAAGTGAACAGCACAATGAAGTGAATGCTAAAGCAGTACACCATGCATGCACCGAGCTGGTGAGAAATAGGAGTTTTATATTTTTAATTAAAAAATATACTGAACACCAGAGTGCAGCCTTTCCTGACCCTTTCCACTACAGGTCCATTTCACAAGCATAAATAATGCTTTTCACATGTTCTTTAAACTTTCATAAAATAACAAATAAAACCAGGGGAAAGATGTATCATATATTGCATAATGCTTGGATTCTGAATGCACCACATTGTTAATTGGTCACATTTGCCAAATTTCTGTCATATATTTCATACGTTTGACTCTGTGCTCTCATCTCATTACATCTCTTTACTCCACCCTCATCCCCCTTTAATGCATACTTTCACTACTTTTTGTACAGTTTATAAACTTTCTATGTATTCCAAACTATCATAATAATTATCCTTTTTCTACATTATTTGCACATCATGTCCCTTCTTCATACTCTCTGTACCCGTATATATTATATATTTATATATATATATATATATATATATATATATATATATATATATATATATATCCAGAGAGGATACACAATATACAAACAGTGCAGAGATACAAACAATAATGAACATGGTTATAAATAATATATATATATATATATATATATATATATATATATATATATATATATATATATATATATATATATATATATATATATATATATATATATATATATATATTGTGTATCTTCCTCTCTGGGTTTATTCTGAAAGTGGTCCACGTGGATCATTGTTCTCCCCCAGTAAGTAAATTAGCTACAACATAAATAAAATTAAATAAAAATAATACTCCAGAAAAATAAGATGCAAAGATACAACATTATCTCTGTGAAATTGCAGGACTGTGACTCATATTTTCCACACATGTGGTGTCCTGTAAATGGAGGAGTAGTTTTGTGGTTACTTATGATGAGGGGTAACAGACTTTTGTTTATATCCAGACATAAGTGAAGACTGCATTACCTGATGGCCTACCTCCATGAATACCTCGGCTGTATACTCTACAGGCCCTCAGACAACAAAGCCAAACTGACCAGCGAGGATGACATTGGCAATACTCCACATAGAGGTGGACATGGAAATAGTGTTTGCCAGCATAGACTTCATGAGCCCAATAATTGCTATGTCCTTAGCAACCACGTCCTGAAAGATGCCATGTAACATAGCAACGAGGCCCATGCTGGACTGAGTTGCAGCTTATTATACCTAGATGATACTGTAGCAGATCTGCTGATTGATCTTGAATGCTGCCTGCATATCAATGACCAACTGTGCATGTAACAGCATAGGTCACCCCTGTGAGTTTGCAAAATGTGAGATAGACCCACTTCAGATGCAGTGCACTCATCTGTTGTTTCAACCACCAGAGTAGCATAACTGGTTGGAGCCATGGGGAACCCTCCCTCACTGGGGAAGGGGAGCTTTCACAGCGTACAGCTTTATGTTCCTGTGTGGGTGATATCATACCATCATCATGTATTGTGGGTTGATTCACTCCCAGGAATGAGGAAAAACAGGGATACTCTGTCACCAGACTGTGACTTCAGTGTCTATGTATCATCATTATCATCAGTTCCATTACAGGTGCTAAAACTTTGCCTGTTGTTGGGACCCAGCCTTTACTGGCATTACCATAGCAGTGTTCTCCCCTGTGAATACTGTGGAAGAGGTACTAACCTGGTGCAACATTCACTGGGACATTTGTATGTGGAGGTACATCCTTTTCTCAGTTTTCATTCCTCCAGGAACAACCTTGGACTACTACCCCCCTATAGGGATAGTAAAACCTCATTTGGCTGTGTCAGCTTGCAGTGGGTCTATATTATATGATCAAAAAGACAGTTCACCGAATGGCACTTACATCAAAAATGCTGTTCAGCGAATTTGCTCTGGTCTGTGCCCCCCCATTAATTATATATACCAATTCTGAGATCGCATAACAGTGAGGAAAGGGCAAATTTTCCAGTCTTCACTGTACTGCGATCTCAATATGAACACTTCCCTGAACAGCATTTTCAATGAATGTGCTATTCACCAAACTGTCTTTTTGATAATATATTATAGACCTGCCTGTAGTTACTAGGTGACCCTCTCCAGCTGACCTCTCAGCTGCTGTAAAATGTGTTTTACTTAGGCTTCATGTAGCATGTTGGTGGACATGGAAGTAATATTTTCCAGCATAGATTTCATTAGTCCAATAATTGCTATGTCATTAGCCATGTGTCCTGACAGATGCCATGCATTCTACATGGCATTTATACCCAGGACCATTGTCTGCCACACCAAGTCACATAAAGACTGGTTATCATAAATGCTTGCAGCAGAACATAATTTCGGAAAGGTTGAACTTGTTTGGCTTCTACCATCTACCTTGCCCTCCAAGCATGCAGACATCTGTAAGCACATGGCACAAAGCTATAGGCTTTGTGCTATCAAGACTAGTGGAATGATAGTTACAGACAAAGTGGTAACCTAATTAAACCATACAACAATCAGAGGGATGCTAAGCATGTGCCATACAACAGCTGTAGGTACAGATATGAGAACACATAAAGCAGATGTATGCACGAGCAGGCATGGACAGGATAAGTTAGTCATCCCTGCTGCCAACAGTTTGGGTCACCTTTGTAAATGCCATTGATAATGCTCTACCCTATTACTTTAGTACAGACATGTTTGTAGGCATATGACTACTGCTCCCTTCACCACAAGCCAACAAATATATTAGGCTATGCATAAGATTACAACTTCAGTGAAAGGACAGGTACAGGGGCAGGTAGTTCTAATATTGTGGGATTCCGTATTGTCAGCAGCATCTACAAGGATGAGACACATGCACACACACACTTATCTCTGTTGTTAGCTGTTTGTAATGTGAATTCCAGTGGAAGAGCATAGATACCTAAGATCTTAGCTTTCACTCACTCACTCACTCACTTTCATGGAACTGTAACATGTCTCAGATGGTCGTGCATAGATCCAAATAATTATGCAAGATAGTTTCCTAAATCTGCATGACTTAGCTAGAAGATGGTGTTGCTAGGACTATGGAAATTTATACATATTTGTGTGACATAAACACATTTAAGTTATGAAGCATGGAAGTCTATGAACTGCTTTATTTTTCTGCCTATGCTTTTTTTCTACTAGCTCATGGCTTTGAGCTCATGTTATAGACCTGTGTGGGAGCATTAATTTTACTTCCTGGGTAGCTGCTCTGCATAAATCACACTAAAGATGTGAGTCACAGGCCAGCATTTTGTTCCTCATGAAAATGATATCTCTTATAAAGGAAAGTTGAGAGAACAGCAGTTTCTGCTAGTATCTGTTAGACAACTCGTGCATGGTGCATGAAAGAGAAGAGGTTATAATTTATCTTCCACATGGCCATTTCATGGGCCACCTACTGGCCCCTATCATAGTGTTCGAAAAAACAAAAACACAAACTTACTTTTAGCTGCCCTACACTCCCATTGCACACTGTTATACTTACACTCTTTAATAACATGCACACACTACATATGTACAATAATCACCACTTTCAACACACACACACACACACACACACACACACACACACACACACACACACACACACACACACACACATGCACCTACCTATCCCAACCTACAACTAAAACTAAAACTCCCCCCAAAAATAAAAGCTAACACATTTCTACCCAAAACCCTAAAAAAAAAACTAAACATCCACCTTAATCTCCATACATAACCAGACATCGGCTGCCATGTAAAAATCCTAGACCACAGAGACAGTAAACATAAAGTACACACCATACCACATCTTGAAGGCTGCCAGCCTAGTCAAATAGAATTTGATATATAATTCTGGCATTTGTAAATAAATGTAAAATACAGGCATGTTTTCTTGAGTGTAAAAGAATATTGTGAAATGTGGAACTGCAAAATATGTGGCCCAGTGAAGCATGTGGTGACCTTTTCATGTTAGAATTTGGCTCCAGTGCGTCTGGATGAAGGTTTCATGCCCATTGTTTTAAGGCTAAAGTTTATGACCAGAATTTATATGTGGAAGGTGCTTTATTGTTCTGGTTTCTGCTACAGTGTATATGTGAAATGCCTTTTATTGTTGTACATTTCTAAGCAGGTGTTAGATTGCTAAATAATGCAGTTTGTTTGCCTGGGAAAACCTAAGTGTCAACATGATGTAATTTGGGAGGGACACGGCAGACATGTTTGTTAGTAATGTTTTAAATACTATTTCTCACAAGAGACTCGGAAGCATTTTGATCTTGGATATCTAACTCAGCACTCTGCCTAAGCTCACGTGTAAGTTTCTAGCACTGTGATTTCTTGCAGGAATAGTTAAAGCTAGTAAAGATTAATTAGGCATTTTTCTTTGAAATCAGACCTGTCCTACTGTATTATTTTAAGTTTCTGTGTGATCTCTGAACTCTTAGATATCTCTGTGGTGTAGTCATTTTGTCTTGTGTTTTAATTATTTATTATTAAATATTTTAAAAACCTTTATCTGTGGCTGGTTTGTGTAAAGATAAATAAGCTCTAGAGTACATTGCATATTTATAGAGGTTATCGTAATAGGCCACTCTAATAAGCCTTAGACTGTATAGTCACATTACCAATTGGATAATAATATTGCACAGTAATAACTGGACACCCTTTTAAGGGCCTTTTAGTAGATGATATTATTACCTGGTTGGTGGCAGGGATTACTACCGTATGGTCTGGGTAAAGGGGCACAGCTGGAGAATCTGTGTCAGCCTTTCCCAGGAGTGTCTGTGAAGTTGTATAAATACTTATCTCAAGGTGTGTGCATGTGTTGTGTCAGCTACTTGGGCAGGGACACGAAGCACTGGTTGGACAGAGAGGGTACTGGAGGTTTTAGCTTGCCCAGCTAGGCTGAGACCTGGATCCTATAGCTGTGCCAGTGGGGAGTCTTAATGGGGATCTGGTGAGCAAGGGTGCAACCAGCCCCAGACTGACTGTGATCTCTGTGTGTACTTAAGGGAAATTGTACTTTACTTTGTGTACTAGTTATCCTTTCATCTCTTCTAAGAGACGACCTCCCTGGTGGTAGTGGTGAGGATTGAGGCTCTTTGATTGCTGGGCCAGGGCACGGTCATCACAATATATATATAGATAGTTACCTATCAAAACATCTACTCTTCATAACATCTAAACTCAAAACATCAAGACCATAACATCTAAACTTCAGAACATCTAAAACTCATAACATCGAATCTCAAAACATTGAAAACTGCAAAGCAACTATAAATAACACTCCACAGAGTTTTTACTATGTTTATGCAGAGGGGCAAATCCTCCCTGCACCCCCCCAAAAGGTATAATTTCATTGTTCAATGAATACTTTTCATTGGACTCCATAACAGTGTCAACAAGCAGGCTGAGTTGGCATAACTAGTGAAATAATACAAGAGGATGAGGATTAATCAGCTGCAGTAAGAATGAACTAAATGTAACATAACCAAAGTATTGTGGTGGCTTTAAGATACTTTTAAACAGTATATTTTTGGACCTAATAGTAAGAACCTACTAAATACAAGCCTACATTTGGCAACACAGAATGTTGGTTATCACTTTGAATATTTTTATTACTGTTTGTGCTCAAAATCATCATTGCCTTTTCAAGGCACTGTGGCACAGAGGACTAAAGCTCTGACCATACCACAGGAATCCAAGCATGATTAATATTTTGCATAACTAGAAGGACTGCACAGGGAAGATGGGAAGTCAGCAAATGGGGATAGCTCTCCCATCCTATGTGGAGGGAGAAGGTTTGCCTATTGCACCACTGACTTCACCTGTGGGGACTTATACAGCATAGGGATACAGTTGGGTGGTCCACATACTGCTGTCACATTGGGAAGCAGGCCTGGGGAAGACAACAGTCTACCTTATGGGTGTCCACTGATCTGCAATAATGGTATTGTTTGCCTGCTACTACAAGGAGGAATTAAGACTAGGAAAATATGTGCCTGATTTATGGAGTAGTTTGCTCCCTTCAACCCAGCCCTCACCCTGAGAAATGAATGGGCTAATAAGGCTCTTTCCTTGTCTGAAAATGAAGGGTCCATAGGGTTCTCACTCAGACTGTGGAATGAATGGCCATATGGTTCTCAAACTGGGGAATGAATGGCCCATAAGGCTGTCACTCAGACTGAAGAATGAATGTCCTATAAGATCCTCACTCAGATTGGGGAATTAATACCCCAATGACCCTCACTCAGACTGCAGAATGAATGGCCCATAGGGCTCTTACATGGACTGGGGAATAACTGGGCCTGGTTCTCAATTTAAAGGAACAAAAGGGATTATAAAGTGAAGAAGATGGGCCACTAGGTCTGATCAGCTGGGTAAAATGCACTTATCTTGGTAATATCTTCATTCAATATTGGGACATGCTATAAGTTATGTATAGGTGGATTTTCCTAACAAATTTTACGAAAATGTCATATCAAAGACTGCACTATGACAAAGAAAAAAGTAGAAACTAATTAGATGGCTTTGATGAAATGCCAGCATTGTTAGTCAATAGTGTGTGCCATCACTGATATAATATACAAGTGCATTATTTAGACACATAAGTGAAAATTCTACACATTATTTCAAATTCCTGGTTTTACAGCAATTAAAGGAAGATGAGAAAGGGGGAATTTTGGACATACGCTTAGATGTTATGGAATTAAGATGGCAATTATTTATGAATGCCTCCCGATACCCAGGCATAAATGAGACCATTAGTATTGCCAATGTTTTAAAACTTGATCAAATTTCAGGTTAACCCTTAGATGGTTAAAGTTAAAAACTATTTTGAGTTTTGTATTTATTTAATGGTTATTTAATGATAGAGCTGAGTGCAATATTGTGTGTTCAATGTTTTTAGGACTTTTTAAATGTGTTTTTGTAATTTTTAATACTATGTTCAATGTTGTGATACTGCTTTTAAATTTCAATTGTTGTTCAAATTGAATAATTGATAGGGGTACTTAACTTGGTTGGGTGAGGTTAATGTTTTGTTCTGAGGAAGTCTCTGTAGTGGATAGGAAAGCGCTTAGCTGTTTTAGAAATAAACTGTGGTGTCCTTTGGATTGCGCACATTTTTCTGTTTTTTTTTTTCCTGTGGTTTGCTATTTTCCAGTCACAGTCAGTAGTGTATGCCATCACTGATATAATTTATTCTGCAGAAATAATACAAACACTAGCAATGTGTTCAAGTTAGTTAAGTAATGACATCATACTCTTCATCTACAGTCTCACTGGGTCTATATTACATCCTTGAACGCTTAAAAAAGTGAATGCTGATTGATCAAACTTATTTTCAAGAAACTGCAAAATATCGAAGCAGCAGAAACTCGATTTTTTTCCTAGGGAAAGAATTTGGTTATCCATTTCTGTTGCTTCGGTATTTTCAGTGTTATGGTGGAAAGTTACCGGTCAGATTCAGGTAAGTGTGCGATTGTGTGGATGTGAGTGTTAGGGTGATTTAGGTGAGTTAGGGTTAGGGCTCAGGTTAGGTGTGTGTGCGATTGAGTGGACATGAGGGTTAGGGTGGATTTAAGTGAGTTAGGGTTAGGGAGCGGGTGAGGTGAGTGTGCGATAGTGACGGACCTTAGGGTTAGGGTTTGGGTTAAGGTAAGTGGGTAGTTAGTGGTGTGTGCATAGTTTAGTGTAGGGTTAGGTATCAGATTTTAGGTGTATGTGTGTGGATTTCTGTTTGTTTGGTGTGCTTGTGTTGTGTGTATGTGTTTTGGATCAGCGATTTTTTTCCCTAGGAAAAAAATCGCTACAGTTCGAGATTGTAAGCTTTCACTGAAATTAGGTCGATCAATCAGCATTCGCTTTTTTAAGCATTCGATGATTTAATATAGACCCGTCTCATTAGGGTTGGGGTGGCATAATGTTCAATATGTTTACCTTGCAAGCACATTATACAGGGTTTGAGTTTCACCTTTGGGAAGTATGGCTATGCTTAAAAAGTCCCGTAATTACCTAGGAACCATTTTATATCTTGATTCCAGACTGATTCTGCTGTCACCACATGCACTCTTCAATGACAATTCCTTTTTTCCCATCTAGTGAGTCACAGCTGTTACATTCATGAGAAATCATTGCTTCTTACAAATGAAAATGTCAAAAACAGTTAACAATAGTTTGGGCACAGTACCAGAAAGAACATGGTGTCATAACAAATGGCATGTGTCAGTAGTCGTAAGACAGATTTTTAGTATGCTCTTCCAATGAGTTGTGGGGCTGTATATTTGCAGTCTTATTACTAATCCTTAGTCATTATCTAAATTGAAACTATTAACCTCTGTTCTTTGAGCTTTTCACCTTGGGATCTCATTGAAAAAGGGGGTTTATGGCATAGACAGGCCTCCAAGTCACAAAATGCAAATAAATCAATGCATTTTGTTGGATTTTCCTTTGCTTCCTTCTTCTATTTTGAGTTTTATATTTATTTAACAGTTATTTAATGATAGAGCTGAGTGCAATATTATGTGTTCAATGGTTTTAGAACTTTTTAAATGAGTTTTTGTAATTTTTAATACTATGTTCAATGTTGTGATACTGCTTTTAAATTTCAATTGTTGTTCAAATTGAATAATTGATAGGGGTACTTAACTTGGTTGGGTGAGGTTAATGTTTTGTTCTGAGGAAGTCTCTGTAGTGGAGAGGAAAGTGCTTAACTGTTTTGGAAATAAACTGTGGTGTCGTTTGGATTGCTCACATTCTTCTGTTTTTTTTTTCTGTGGTTTGCTATTTTCCAGTTGTGGTTTGGTCTCTACAGGATGATGGATGAGCATATTTCCAACCAGGACATTTTCAAATTATTGCAACAAATAAATGATCAGTTGGGAGAGCACACATCCCAAATCAAAAGCTTGATGGATAGACCTGCTGGTGTTTCTTTTGGGATTTTGGGCCTCCCTTTAACCCAACCAACACCAAGTTTTATGGATTCACAATTGGTAATGCCCCTTGAATCGGAGAGGATTCGGACAAGTGGACAAGGTAAAATCAATGAATTTATGCAAAATACCTCTATGGGAGCTCAAGGATTTATTGTGGTATCAAATGGGCTTGTAAATCAAAGGAAAGAAAATCAATTTTCATTTAATAGCAATGGTGAACATACTACCCCTGAGCAACAGTCCACTTTAAATGAAAAGTTAAAACAATTTGAGAAGGACTTAATAGCATTTAAAAAACTGCTGCTAGAGAATGTGCATTTAAACAAAAACATTGAAATGAAACAGGTTCCCCGTGGATTGAGAATGTTAAGATATCAAAATGGGATAAAGTCCAATAAAGACTTTCTAAATTATGTGTATTTATTATTTGACAAAGCAGGACTGGATCTAATGGCATTAATGATTAAATATAACAAAATCAAAATCGATAAAAATCACAAAAGAGTTGGACGAGTTAGTCCAGTCCATTAAAGCTGACAGTGAGTACAGTGTGGGTAAAAACCTTGCTGTGTATCAGAACATTCATATTCAAGTCAATACTATCTGCAATACTATTTATGTTCATAAAGAAAACAAATTAAAAAGAGATTTTAAAGAATATCAACAGGATCGTGTATATCCCTTTTCGGGGGGACTTGACCAGCAGGGGCGGAGTTTTGATTCCAACAATGGAGGGGAAGTGACGAAGGATGATTACAACCGCCAGGGAGGGAGAACACAACGTATGGATTCAAAGGCAAACACCGAAGATGAAGTTAGGCGTTCCAACCGCCTAAGGGACAAAGGAAATGTTGCAACAGCTTCTTCTTCCTCTTTTTCGTACCCTGGGAGTGGTCAGCAACAACAACTGGCACAGGGGGCGAGACTCAAGGGTCCAAGGACAAAAAACTTTTGAACAACGGTGAATATCTGGTGCCGCAAATTTTAAACTATTTTGTGGAACCCCAGAGCTCGGGCAGTGGCATTGTGGAGCAGAGTATTCAAACTAAAGACAATATGATGCAAGCAACAAAAGACAATTCAGGCACAGTAATGAAGAAGGGTGGCTATCCTGAAGGTACTTTTGAAATGGGTTTAAACAGGCCTGTTATGAATTGTGTGTACAATAATTTACACAAAAATATTGTTATGGTTAGCAATACGACTGATAGAGTGACTGATTGTCTAATGAGGGGTATTGATTATACACACATTTTTTCCGGAAACCATGATGAACAAAATTTTGAAACAAATGAAATGTATTTCAAAGCCGATAGTGTAGGATGGGGAAACGGTGGTTTGAAATGTGGTTCAATTGATGGCAACTTTAAGAGGTTGTTTGGGGAAGTAACATATTGTGAAGTTAATGTCGATGGTACTGTGAGAACGGATGGTTGTTTTAAGGGGATTGGTGATATGAATTTGGAAGGGGTGAGTGATAGTAAAAAGGTGGAAATTAGGCATGGTAACAACTACACAAATGTTGCTTACAGTTTAATAAATGAGGTTAGTCCAATAGAAACAAATTTGGACTCAAAGGCTGAGGCTTTTGGGCATGATGGTATGTGCAATATAAATAAGGATGTTAATTGTGAGACTAACAACACCCTCATGGATTTGTCATTTTATTTTGAAAATGTTCAGGATATTATGCCAGGAAATAACAAGGAAGTCAATATAAATGTTATTGAACAACTTTCAATTGGACCTGATTTGGGGGTAGCCAATGGTGAAGGAAATACTGAAACAGTTATGACGAATAGCATTGGTAATGAAAGTAAAGGAATGTTAGAACTTTTGGTAGAATGTTTGGACAAGCAATTTTATTCTAGCGTGGAAGGCTCTGAAATAGTGACTAATAGTAAAGGGGATTTTAAAATTTATAATTATTCTAAAATGGACATTAACGTGAAGCATGCTGACCTTTTAGCAAAAGGTTTTACATTTGTCCCATGTAGAAATGGGAACTTGGTAGAGTCCCTTATAGATTAAAAAAAATATACAAGAAAATTAAACCTGAAAATATGGTTTGGTCACGATACAAATATGGGGTGTCAGTATAGTAATAAATGTAATAAACCTAGTATCTTTAATCCACCTTTAAACAAATTTGTGGAACTTTTTGAGAAGATTTGTGAAAAAGAAATAAGAAAAAGGTATAGGCACAACAGAAAGGCTGATTATTCTAATTTGACCAAGGAAGAAAAACAACTTATGTTAGAACTAGTTAAAGATCCCACCATCAGATTTATGAAGCCTGACAAAGGAAGTGGGGTGGTGGTAATGGAGAGAGGTGAGGACGGTATGAGTAACATTTTAATGGATAACTCATATGAAGAAAGTTCCCTTAATGAAATTAAGGTGGCATATAGAAGAATTGATTTGACGCTTGATGACATAGTATTTCAGGGCCAAATTAATGTAGACAAATATCATTATTTAAAAAATGAGTTTCCTAGGGTGCCAAATATATTTGGCATTCCTAAATTACATAAGGGACTGATTAATGCAAAATTTCAGCCGATTGTGGATAGTAAAAGAAGTAAAACTTATTTTATTTCTAAATATTTGGATTATTTGATGCAAAAAGCCTTGTCTTTTCTGACTACATAAGTAAAGATTCCTGGCAGTTTATTAACCATTGATGTAGTACATCTGTTTTTGGTTATTCCCCAAGACATTGGGATAAACTGGTTAGAACAACAGCTTTATAAAACCAAAATGCTTGAACAAGATGAAGTTAATAAAATAACTGCACTTATGGAGTTAGTGTTAAAGAACAACTAAATTTGGTTTGAAGGGATTTATTACAAACAAGTTAAAGGAGTAGCAATGGGGGCTGCTTGTGCCCCTATTTTTGCTAATCTCATTATGTCCTATTGGGAACAAGAGTATTTGTTCAACAGTCAGTACAGGGGTAAAATAGTCCACTATACTAGGTTTCTGGACAATTTGTTCCTGATTTGGAAGAGTACAGAGGACAACCTGAGGGAGTTTTTTCTATACATTAATGAAACCGTAGAGCTTTTTAAATTCACTTTTGAATTCAGTAAGGAACGTATAGTATATTTAGATGTTGATTTAACAATTGATTATGCCCAAATGAAATTTTTGACCAAAATACACAGGAAGTCAACCTTTTCTAATTCATATCTGGATTATGGGAGCTACCATCCTGAGCATCAAAAGAAGGGAGTGGTTAAAGGGCAACTGATACGAGCAGCCAGGATGGATAGTTCTGATGATGACTTTCTAGTTGAGTTGGACTTTATCAGTCATATGTTCAAACAAAGTGGATATCCTGATTGGCTTATGGAGGAGCTCACCAAAGAGGTTATTTTTAAGCGAAATCAAAGGGTTTATAAACCAATTTTGGGCTATGCGTTTGTTAGGAATAGTAAGAGTACAAAACAAGGGGGTGAAATTAATTTGTCCGTAGTGTTAACCTACAATGGGATGGCCAATTCCATTATAGAAGTGTTAAATGACCATTAGGAAATTTTGCAATTTGATGCTAGTATAGGTTCCAAAGTGGGTAAGAACCCCAAGTATGTGTTTAGGAGAGACAAATGTATCAAGAATATTCTAGAGGGGATAAGACCTACCCACAAGACAAGTAGAAAAGTGGGGAATTTCAAATGCAATACTTCTTCTTTTAGTCAACATTTATTGGAAACTGATGACTATGTCAAGGTAAATGGACAAAAGTTATATATTAGGGGCCAATACAATTGTAACAGTAAAAGAGTGATATACATGGCTAAATGTCAGGAATGTTCCATTTTGTATATTGGTAAAACTGGTAGGAAATTAAAGACCAGAATGGGGGAACATTTAGGGGGACATCAGACATGCTAGGTTGACAAGCATGTCTGATGTCCCCCAATATGAAAATTCTACACATTATTTCAGATTTCTGATTTTACAGCAATTAAAGGAAGATGAGAAAGGGGGCATTTTGGACATACACTTAGAAGTTATGGAATTAAGATGGCAATTATTTATAAATGCCTCCCGATACCCAGGCATAAATGAGACCATTAGTATTGCCAGTGTTTTAAAACTTGATAAAATTTCAGGTTAACCCTTAGATGGTTAAAGTTAAACCCCGGGATTCATGAAGCTCAGCGCAAGGCCGGCGTTAGGCTTGTGCTGACTGTGCGGCGTGAAGATGGCGCAGTAGCACCAAATGCATATTAATGAAGGTGCGCTGCCGCCACAGCCACGTGCATAGGAAAGGAGCGCGTGTGCATAGGGCGTGTGGAAGTGCCGCACAGAGGCGTGGAAATGTCAGCTGTTGACATGCAACCTAAAATGCTTGCATATAACAATTTGCAAGCAATAATAATCACATCTGTCAGTGTCCGTGGATACTGAAACGTATGCAAAGCATGCAAGACAGTTCCTGCGAACACAAAATGAAGAAGCAAACACAAATGCACGGTAGGGAATAACGGGTCCCTATCCCACGAACAAATGACATTGAAAATCCTGTGCCCATAGTCCAAAGCAGTGTAGATAGTTATACCAAGTGGAAGTGAAATGCATCATATGTTAGCGCATCGCCAATAGGTACGTCCAGCCCAATGGTCAGGGTCACCAGCTGACCCATATTGTGAGGGAGGGTACACAGCTGGGCAGATGTGTCCATAACAAAAAACACGATAAATGTACATATCTAGTGTACATATCTAGTGACCGTATGACCGAATTATATCCCGCAATGCATGTAATAGTCACATACAATAGGTATGTCCGTATTGCACATACCAAATGTGACAGGAAATAGAATAAGCATGTAAACGAAACAGAAGGAGCATATAAATTGTGACAACAATAAGGCAACATGTAGGCTGAAAGGAACAGTATTATCTGTACTGTTGACTGTGGGTACGTGTTGTCCATTACATTCGGATATGTGTCTGGAATATATCCCATCCTGGACATAGGAAAAGGTGGCATCCTACCAATGATTAGAACAGTCGGCCAAAATCCGCACATCAGCGGTCCAAGCCGAACTTGTCAGGATGTGTCAAAGTTGAACGGGTATTACTTGGGTATACCAACCATGTCATGAAAGTTAAGTATGGGCGTGTACCTATGTGTGGGAGGTATAGCATGTGGAAAGTCAAACATGGCAGGGTAGTCCACACAACCATACAGGTACCTGACATATGTAGGGTATGCAGTGTGTTACCTTGACTGTGTCATGGGCCATCAACCAAAGCAGTGATGATGGAGTGTCAGGAATATGTGTGTGGGGGGGGATCGGTAATGGTATAATGCTCCAAGGCAACACTGTGTCGTATGCAGAATAGGTGAACCGGAGGTGATTGAGGGAGCACCAGGTGAAGCAGAAAGAAACACAAAAACATGTATACACATCTGCAATACAACCAGACAGGCCATACTGTAGAACACAATCCCACAAACATATGAATATTAAAATGTGTGATACAAATATATAGACATGTCACCGGCACATACCCACAGATTGGTCCTGATGGAACTGGCCATATCAAATGCAACACACCTGGAAGCATAATGGACTACCCAGCATCCCCTCTACAGCACACAACCTGCTCCCATACCTGAACGTCCACCAAATCCAGCCATACTTGGCCTACTGGTTTGGTGCAGCCACATCTACACACAGTGACCACTACACATATGTAGTAGGTAGTGTCACCCTAGGCAGTTTCAGGATTGCAAACTATGTATCCCTTGCATGTAAAACCCCCAGCACATTTTCGTAACGCCAGAAGAATGTTCGGTATTTGTCTTGTTTTGGTCTCATGAGATAAGTAACCTGTGTAAACATTAGAATGGATATGAAGACACAAAGTCCAGTTCTGTAGATATCTGGACACAACTTGGAATGTGCAGTAGTGGTGCACTAGACTGTCCAGCCCTAGATGGTCATGCAGAACTTACTACCCAGGATCAAACACCTGCCCGTGATGCATGTGTCCCGACACGAATAAGCGAGAGAATATTTTGCACACATTTGCATAGTGGCACATGGTATAAGGGTGATGAAAGCACTGACATAAACAGGATACCCCCTGATCCACTGTGTGAGGGACAATTAATGTGTGTGTAGGCATGACCTGACCAACAATGATACAATGCCAAATGTCCTGTGATTGTAGGAAATAACTATGTACCATACTGCATGTAACAGTTGCTTAAAGCGGTCACGTCAGGATAGAATAAATGTATTCATAGAAGAAACAGGCAAACAACAAAAGTGCCAAAGGTATAAGGCTCACAGCTAGGAAACAAATGAATGTTCTAAACCTGCACTGACCGTGGCTATGTGTTGGCCCAAACAATCTGGTGTCTGCAGTAGGGTTACCATCTGTCCCGCTTTGTGAGGGACAGTCCCTCTTTGGACAGTTGTGTCATGACAAAATACATTACAAATGGCAAATGTCCTGGGATTGTAGGACATAATTATGTCCCATATGTTATGTAATAGTTGCAGAAAATAATTATTCAGTATCTAAAACACCTAAATGTTACAAGAAACAGAATAAGCAACTAAACCGCTACAACAATAGGCTTTCATGTAGGCAAATAAGTAAAGTTCTATCCTTTGTACTGACCGTGGGTATGTGTTGGCTTGTAAAATCTGATGTGTGTTCCGAAAATGTCCTATCTTGGCCGTTTGAAAAGGTGGCAACCCTAGTCCCCAGAATACATCCCAACCTGTACATATGACAATGTCAATGCTACCAATGGTCAGAGCATTCGCACAACAACTGGCCAGCCTCTTAACCACTCACAAAGCCAGTGACCTTTGGGGGAAAGGTGTTGAATGAGAATGACTACTTACAACAATGAAGACTAATAGACGCATTTAACTTCAGAAAATTAGTAGTATTACGAATCTGTCAACACGTTCCAAGTTAATAGTACTAATATGGTAGAAGTGTCCGTGATTGTCCCTGAGTTGTCATAGCCTTGTCCCTGTCACTGTAGAAATGAGTCCCCGAGTATCACAGACGTCCGTACACATAAGTACACCAAACAACTGTCACATCTGTTGACAGGACTATTGCATACCTGTAGTGAATTTATAACAGATGTCCAGAATAATATTCATTTTATCTATAATTGAATGAAATAGTCAAATGGGAAGGGAAACACATGGAAACCACCAACCTGCATTATGTAGTGGAACCACTCCCCGCCCTAAATTATGTAGTGCCGACCAATAATGTGGTCAGAGGTGCCTAAACACCTGCATCTGTAAACACAGGTAGAATGTTAAAATCTTGACTAACTCTGTCCATGTGCTATGTGTGATCTTTGAACAGCACCAGGACATTTCTAGTCACCAGTCGGCTGAGCCTAAACCTGGACCAGCACATGAACACCCTGACAATCAAACACACGTATGTGCGAGGACTATAAGCGTAGGAGTTTTGAATATCTGTGGAGTGAGTAGACTTGCAGCACATGTCCAGAGCAGTAGGAAACAGGGAGTGTCCTAATTGTAGTACTGTAGTTTTCCCAGCAGGAGAATGGATGCCTGCTGTGTAAGGGAAGCGGTGAGGCGTATGTCAGAGTAGCTGTGAACCATGGGTATACATATAAATGAGCCAGAACACCAATAGTGTAGTGATTACAGCATCCATCCAACGTAAAGGCACTCCCAGTTCAAGTACGACTATAGCACATATTAATTGTGTAATGAATGCCTCTGTGCTGTAAAGCCAGCATTTATACATGTAAAGGTGACCGCGTTTGCATGGGTCCATTAACCGGATTCCATCAAAGTGGTACTTTCATAAGGAATAAGGCACATGTAATCCCAAAGAAGTGCCTGTAAACATATGTAACTCAGAATAAGTAGATGCAAGTGCACCTGCGTGGGTGTACGCAGCTATTAGCATAGCAAATGTATGTTGTCTTGTACAGCTGTAACTTTTATATATATAGATAGATAGATGTGTGTATAGATAAATATCCACAGACATAACATAAATATGCAATTATATATCTACATATTTATGTATATATACACATATATATAAATATATATATATATATATATATATATATATATATATATATATATATATATATATATATATATATATATATATATATATATATATATATATATACACACACACACACACACACACACACACACACACACACACACACACATATATATATATATATATATATATATATATATATATATATATATATATATATATATATATATAGATAGATAGATAGATATGTAAGGAATGCCGAAAGACAAAAGCAAACATAAGGGTTTTGAAGGGAATCCAGAGCAAGTAAGGAATTATGAAGTGCTCGCAGCGTATGCCACATAAAGCTGCACAAGTGTGAGTAGAGCACCGCTCTTCACACCAGAGGCAGGGTTATAGCAGTGGCCATAACATCATTGAAGTGCTATGTCAACATTGTAAACGGACGGAATGTAGTACATGTTGCGACCACCTACACTTGTAACCCGCAAATCGTTCATAATCCATAACACCAGGAAAGGCACGTATGTGCAAATATGAATGGATGGTGAGCCTGTGAATACACGAGGTGATACAAAATGTGTGTAGGGTCCCAACGCTCATGAGAGGGCAATGTGTAAAGGTGTGTTATGGCTGCGATATCAGGTGTATAATGGCTGTTATGTGTGGAAACTCCACACTTGTGTGCAGGAGAAACTATGGATATGCGATTATGGACACAGGAGTGCTAGGGTATGTTGCGCCGGGTGCAATGGAGTGGCCTGTGGAGGTCAGCTAGTACATAGGTGCGATTCCCAGATAGAGGGTTGTTTGCATGGAGACATGAGTGAATGGACGTATCGTTGTCGGACGTTGTGCTTCAGAGCTGGCAGCCCGGCATATAAAACCTATACGCCACCCATGAGCGGAATGAAGTTCTGCTGTGACAACCCCAAACCGGGAAAAACAGAAAGGCACAACTACATGAAGACAACAATATGTTGATGTACAGTCACAGTAACACAAACACACATACTATCAACAGTAATAATATGAATGTACACAGAAACAAACACAGTAGCAGGAATAATAGGCTGCGCATATGAGTAATAGGTCAAATGACACTGTATCACATCCCAGTTAGCAGCAGCACCCCAGACATGAAAAACGTGTGACATCTGTCCGCTGTATAACGTGCAATATACTGAGCACAAGTTCACCAGAGTGAAGTGTCGGTGTCATAATGACTAAGGCAATAGTATGCTGTTGAAGCAGAGATAAAACCCAATACGCATGTGTAAGTGCCCATGTCCAGGAAATATATAGGTTAACGGACATGCAGATGTATATATATAGATAAAAACGTATATATACATATATCTATATTAATTTACATACATATATATATTCATACGGATATATATATATATATATATACACACACACAAGGATATACTACAGATATATATAGATAGATACATATACACAAACAACAGGTACTGATATATACACATACACAAAACAAAATATATATGTCAGTGTAGATATACACATGCACATAAATAGGATACTTCACAGCAATTAGGGGTAACATATTTACAGCCCGGGCATATGTGACTGGGAGGTCCAATAAATAAACGTTGTACCCCCCACAACTCCCAGCTAGGCCGGACAGACATACAGACAGGAAATACAGATCAATACACTGCCGCTGTCCAAAACACCGGTAGGAAAGTACCAGTGGGAGAGTTCTGCAAGGTTTACACTTTAAACATGGATAACGGTGTCCCTTGCGGGACCCCAAAAATTCAGGGTACATGTGAATCTGCTGACATTAATAGGAGCAGGATGTAGGTGTACATGGAACAGTAGTTGTGCAAGTGTGATAATACATGGGTTGGCAAAACGTACATGTGTCCCGAGATGGGGAGAGTGGGCAATGTGTAGGGGTGTGCTCATACCCCTGCTGCGCTCACAGTAAGTATTTGTCACAACAGCTGTAGAGGGGTGCCAGGTAGGTGGACCATGGTATGCATTAATGGGCTTAAGTGTGCAGGTGCTGGTTGGCAGAGATGTAGTAGGCCCGCCCAGTGGAAGTCATTAATATTCCTATGTGGGTATAGCATACACCTACACCTCCCAAACCTGAAGAGCACATCTACCGGATAGTCTGTAAACCATCGGGGGGAATACATAGAGACCAAATCAGTGCCGTGTACCCGATTAGCATGGACTTCCATAGTTATGTATCACAATGTAACAAAGTCCAACTAAACACTTCCAGAACTAGTGATATTAGGTGAACAGGTGGCAGAATACAGGTAATGACAGATGACAACATGTATGAGTCATAAACAGCATGTACCTTGACAAACGTGAATGAATACATATGCTCTGTGACTGTGAATGTGCCTGGTTAATAGAACCAATCATCTAAATGTGTCCCACAGGGTGTTATGCATTGTCCCTGATACAGTGTTCATTCACACCCATTGGTATGTGAGTTCTGCTACTGACGGAAAGTGCATAATTTGCTGACCACCTTAGGTAGATGATAGCATAATAGAAGAGGTTCAATACCCGTACGCCTGTGAGGGACACACCCGTCTGGGCAGTTGTGTCCTGCAAAATGACAGTTATGGCACATGGCCTGTGAGTTCGGGAATGGAGGCTATATAGTGTGTGTAGTCAGACATCAATTTGTTGTATCAGTAACAGATACATGTAATAGCAAACAGTATTATCAATTATAATGCTACATGAATAACCTTAACGTATGCAAACCGTGGAAGTTGTCCGTTTACTACTGGCTGTGGGTATGTGTTGCCTTGACACATGTGATAGCTCTACATATAGGGTCTATAGGGCCACCACCATTCTGAATGGCCAAAGTGGAACCTGTTCTGTAGAAATGTCAGATGTACCAGGGCAGAACATACCTACAGTCATGCATAGTACAGAAATATACATATCGGAACAAATCAAAGCGTAGTCTAGCAGCAGTAAAGTTGCTTATGCTACTACATATGACATATTGACGTGTCAGGTATACAAGACCTGCAACAAGCAACCAGTACAGACACGTATAATGTGAGAATGTCCCCGGACAGTTGCAATGGCTAGAGTATTGTCCATACCACTCAACCATCCCTGAATGACAGGTACGTCCCTGAGTTTGACTGAAAGTTTAACTCTGTCCCTCTTAATCCCTCCTAAAATTAGTGGCTGTTGAAGGAAAGGTGGTGAAGTACACTTACTGACTAATGACAATAAGTAAAAGTTCTAAACAACTGTTACCTCAGAATATGTGTATTAAGTCATACGCTCTGATTCTGTCAATGTTTCAAGTTAATAGCACTACTTTTGTAAAAGTGTCCCTGATTTTTCTTGACCTGTCCTGATTCTGTAGAAATGTGTTCCCGATTGGTGGAGAGTTCTGGTATTGTCACATGAGATATGCATGATGAGGGAATGTCCCATGCAAAGTGGGAAAGGTGTCACTCCTACAGTCTCCCATCATGCAATCTGAAAGGTGGACAATGTGCAGTAGGTATGTGGTAGCATGAATCGGTGGACAGCTGCGTTAACAAACTCAAGTCACATGTCAGCATTGCAGAGTATCGGTTCCCATGTATCAGGCAGATGGGAGCAGATCATATGAGGAACATGCATATAATATGATTATGTCACTGGACAGGCCGCCGAGTCCATACAATCGAACGCCTGCTGTCGCAAAATGGTTACACATACCCGATACTGTAGTCATGTAGCCCGATGTAATACACATCACACGGGATCGCACACACCCAGCATGAGTAACAAATGTAAGTGGAAATGTCGATGAGCGAGCAGCTGTAAGCGTATTTGTCTACCAGTATGCCAGTAGTGCACTGTCAAAGAAATCTGGAGTCTAAACATGTATAAGGTGCTGTGACCAGAGGTCAGCAGTGCTTAACACTTTGCACACCCACGCACAACTGCTCCCACCTGCTGGAATGTGCCTTACTCAGTCTGTATCCAAAGGCGTCGGCCTGTCCGCAAACAAAGAACCGCCCTATACACATGATGGTAGAAGTACCCTGCGCACATAGCTCATGTGAATTAACAATAGACCATGGCATATGTACAGACAATAGACCACACACACACCATACAGCGCAGACTTCCAACAGTATAGCAATGTACTGGCAGATATGTCCAGACCACTGGTGTATGCATGCCTGGCCGTCCTGTGTTTCAGTGTGTGAGCATGCCCAGTATGACTGTTATGCATGTTGTCGACCGACATTACTGTCATACCGTCATGTGTGTGAGCATGCCAAGTATGGTCAACTGTATTGCATGTGTCACATGTCCAGATAGTTAGTATTGTGTTGCTGACCCTCCGTTCTACACAGACAGGTGTCATGCTGTGTCTGCAGGGTAGCTAATGGTCATGTGGCATTGACAGTTGCTACATGTCTGCATAGTGTGGGGGGACATCCAACCACAACCACAGTCCTACACAGCACCGTGGGTGGTGCACATGACTCTCACATGTGTAGGTTTGACGGGGGCACAACTAACAGTTGTACACATCTGCCGCTACTGTACTGGTATGCTGGGTACTCCATGTCAGTGTGTGGACTTACCTAAATTGCTGGTTGGAGGGATACCAGGGTACGTCAGTTCCCAGCTTTAATTACCGGCACAGTGGTGTTGGACGTCCTAGCTTACACAACCTACATCAAACTGCCTGGCCTGCTGTCGTCTGTGTGTGTCTTAGTGGGTTGGGGTCATTGATTGGGCATATCCATAGGCCATCGTATATCATTTGTCTGTATTGGTCCACATCTGTCCAGCTGCATGGAACGTGTGTGGGCTGTACGAACACACATGATGGTCAGCACATAATCTGCAGTGGGTTAGGACACCCTGTGTACTACAGGCTGCCATTGTAACCTCTGTATGTGCTACAGAGGTCATGGTGCTACTATGAATGTGTACTGTCTGCTGCCCTAACATTTGGCCACCACAGTCACTTGTATGCTCACATACATACCATAGCAATGGGTAACTACACATTCTAATACAACTGCCACTTGTTAGGTCAATAGACATACCCTGGGTGTGTTCTGGACTTGAGGACGGTGCTGGAGTGCTGCCTATGTCGGATGCACACAGTGCACCTCCTATACATGGCCGAGCACAGCTACTGTCATGTTTGGCATCCATTGTACTGTGTTCGGGTCAGAAAGGGAAAATCTGTGGGTACCTACTGTGTCAGTGCATATGCCTTGTGTTGCCTCTTTGCCAAGGGCAGGTCATACTGTGCACGAGCTTTCGCCGACTGTGCCCTGCTCAGGTAGTTCCTTCACCAAGTCACACTGTGCCTGTACAGGCCTTGGCAGTGGTGTTGGGCTGTGTGGCCCTGCCCCATGCTGTTCCTGCTGCAACTGTTACTGCAGGATAAGATTGTGTAGCATAGCAAATACCATAACAACTTGTATGCATGTAGCTTGTGAATACTGCAGAACTTCAACGGATGTGTCCGGATACCAGAACTGTGAACTGAGCATCCCAAACACATGCACAAGTATATGTCTTGCCTGTGCATCCGCCTCAGTATGGTGTGAGTGTTCAGGTGTGTGTGCATTGCTGATGGGTGTCATCAGCCACGACAACAGTGTTTACCCAGCATCCCCCACTAGAAGACTGTAGGGGATGTCCATATTGACATTGGTGTGCTACAGCTGTGTCAGAAGCCATATATCAGACACATCATAGCTTCCAGGGCAGACAGAACACACATTCAATCTCATGCCCTGGCCATCGCATATGGCTTAGCTGTTGGAGGGTATGCCCCTGCAGTGACTGTAGGCCCTACCCCGCTCACCGGGTGATGCTATGATGTGTATCTGTGTGCAGGCTATAGCACCCAGTACCCCAGGGTAGTCATCCATGTGGTTGAACAGATGCATATTGCTGGTCTACTAATCACGTGTGTTGAGGACATGTACATGCTCACTAGCACGTGTTGACATGGTGTCTGTGAACTGGTGCAATACTCTGGATGCAGATGCCTGTGAGATACCCATGATATCCCCAGTTGTGCTGTGTGAGGTACCTGTGGCTAGTACACCTAGGCCAACCCATACCATGGTATCCACTGTGATGTGTTTCCCTCGGCCTGTTTGATATGTTAGGTGTGGCAGGCACAGGTCAACAAGCTGCTGTAGGAGGTCTCTGTCCACCCCATAGTGCTCCAACATCCCCAGCCCATGTAGCCCCTGGTAAGTTACCCTCGGTCTATAAAGTCTTATGTCACCTCAGAAAGGGTTGTAAGGCAGCATACACATCCTCACTGCCCCAGCCTCCTGAACATGTTGGTATATGTTGCCTGCTGCAGTCCGTGTCATTTGGTTGGACTGTGTCGTGAAATGTCCCTGCAGGTATACATTGGTGATGTAGAGTGCGGACGAAACCTGAGTGTATGCTGCTTGCTCGCATTAACGTACTGTTCATGTGCGGGCTGGCCATGTCATCTGCTGATTGTGCTGACCAACACCTGTTTGTGCAGCCTGTACACCCTGACTACCCCACCACTGCTGTCATCCCTCCCAATGTCACCAGGCAGGTATAGACACACCCCTAGCTCAGGTGTGCTAAGGCAGGAGCACTCCCGAGGCACAGTACTACAATGTACGTACAGTATGCCTGACTCCCCTCCCATGCTGTCAACTATATTCGAGACCTGCACCCGGCTGACTACAAACATACACTCCAGGGACCAGCAGCGCACCCTGGTGATAAATGTGGTACACTATAGTCAACCTCATCTGCATAGTATAGTCTTCTAATGAATAGTTATATGACCCATACCGAACCTCCAAATGAATAACCACTGCTCAGTGTCACTCAGATCCATACACAACTGGCAACAGTTGCCTTACTATCACCATATTCAATGTCCCATGGTCTTCCCAGCAACAAATTAACGGTGTCTACATGACTACAACCCGTGGCCCTGCACACTACAGACGATGTGCATTACCACAAGGCCATAGCAGATATACATAGATCCCAGGTTATCACGTACAGATCATCCGGTACAAACATTCAATAGTGCTGATGTCCCCAGACATATATGTTCACATCTATGTCCACCCACATATATACATGGACACACATATATATATATATATATATATATATATATATATATATATATATATATATATATATATATATATCCATAGATGTACACACATATGTAGATATGGCATTTATATCACAACAGTGGACCACATGACAGCAATGCATTAGACAGGAATGAAAAGGAAACTACATGTGCCACCTGCATCATATAGTGTTGTTACTATCAAGGCACATGTGTTATGTTGCATCACACGGGTCAGACCGTATCAAGGGTAAGAGTAGGGCTGCTGACAGTTACTCACCAGACCTATTGGCGAATGTATGTGTTGACAACCCAGTGTCTTGGCAGAATATGCGGGCTGTGGACACTATATAGGTCAGCAACAAAACACACTGAACACATCCTGCAGCTAGCCACCCACAGATACCAAAACATACGGTATAACTACCAAACACACACACCTGCCATGCCTTGGAATCGAGCACCTACGTGTCTAGTCTACCACACTACAGCATTATGCAATAACAGAACATGCTACCAAGTTCCAGCATCACCACACTCCCACAGGCATACATCTAGGTGGATGACATCATCCACAAAGGCAAAGACGCCGATAGGGAATGTATGTGGAGTGAGCCATCTAAAAGCATTACTCTGTCTCCAGGCAGCTGAAAACACACACACAAACACAGATACACACTTGGCAGGGCGCCAATCATACACCTAACTATCTTATCACACAACAGCATTACGCAGTTACAGAATGCGCTATCGAGATTATCGGTACACAGTACTTCCACAGGCATATTTCTAGGTGGATGACATCATTGGCAAAGGCAAAGATGCCCATAGGGAATGTATGTGGAGTGAGCCGTCTAAAAGCATTACTCTGTCCCCAGGCAGCTGGAAACACACACGCACACACACACACACACACACACACACACACACACACACACACACACACACTTGGCAGGGCTGGGAGTTGAACATACACCTAATTACCTTATCACACTACAGCATTACACAGTTACAGAATGCGCTATTGAGATTACTGGTACATCGCACTCCCAGAGGCATATTTCTTGGTGGATGACATCATCTGCAAAAGCAAAGACGCCGATAGGGAATGTATGTGGAGTGAGACGTCTAAAAGCTGGAAATACACACACTTGGCAGGGCTGGGAGTCGAACATACACCTAACTACCTTATCACACTACAGCATTACGCAGTTGCAGAATGCACTTTCAAGATTACTGGAACACTGCACTCCCAGAGGCATACTTCTAGGTGGATGACATCATCCCCAAAGGCAAAGACACCGATAGGGAATGTATGTGGAGTGAGCCGTCTAAAAGCATTACTCTGTCCCCAGGCAGCTGGAAACACATGCACACTTGGCAGGGCTGGGAGTTGAACATACACCTAACTACCTTATCACATTACAGCATTACGCAGTTACAGAATACACTATCGAGATGACTGGTACACAGCATTCCCAGAGGCATATTTCTAGGTGGATGACATAATCTGCAAAGACAAAGATGCCGATAGGGAATGTATGTGGAGTGAGCCATCTAAAAGCATTACTCTGTCCCCAAGCAGAAGCAGCTGGAAACACACACACACACACACACACACACACATACTTGGCAGGGCTGGGAGTTGAACATACACCTAACTACCTTTTCAAACTACAGCATTATGCAGTTACAGAATGTGCTATGGGGATTACTGGAAGACAGCACTCCCAGAGGCATACTTCTAGGTGGATGACATCATCTGCAAAGGCAAAGACGCCCATAGGGAATGTATGTGGAGTGAGCCATCTAAAAGCATTATTCTGTCCCCAGGCAGCTGAAAATACACACACACACACACTTGGCAGGGCTGGGAGTTGAACATACACCTAACTACCTTATCACACTACAGCATTACGCAGTTACAGAATGTGCTATTGAGATTACTGGTACACCACCCTCCCAGAGGCATATTTCTAGGTGGATGACATCATCCTCAAAGGCAAAGATGCTGATAGGGAATGTATTTGGAGTGAGCCATCTAAAAGCATTACTCTGTCTCCAGGCAGTTGGAAACACACACACACACTTGGCAGGGCTGGGAGTCGAACATACACCTAACTACCTTATCACACTATAGCATTACGCAGTTACAGAACGCACTATCAAGATTACTGGAACACTGCACTCCCAGAGGCATACTTCTAGGTGGATGACATCATCCCCAAAGGCAAAGAAGCCGATAGGCAATGTATGTGGAGTGAGCCATCTAAAAGCATTACTCTGTCCCCAGGCAGCTGGAAATACACACACTTGGCAGGGCTGGGAGTCGAACATACACATAACTACCTTATCACATTACACAGCTACAAAACCCACTATCGAGGTTACTGGTACACAACACTCCCAGAGGCATATTTCTAGGTGGATGACATCATCCGCAAAGGCAAAGACGCAGATAGGGAATGTATGTGGAGTGAGACATTTAAAAGCATTACTCTGTCCCCAGGCAGCTGAAAACACACACACACACACACAGGCACAGGAGTCGAACATACACCTAACTACCTTATTACACTACAGCATTACGCAGTTACAGAACGTGCTACCGAGATTACTGGAACACAGCACTCCTAGAGGCATACTTCTATGTGGATGACATCATCTGCAAAGGCAAAGACGCCCATAAGGAATGTATGTGGAGTGAACCATCTAAAAGCATTACTCTGTCCCCAGTCAGCTGGAAACACACACACAGAGACACACACTTGGCAGGGCTGGGAGTCGAACATACACCTAACTACTTTATCACACTACAGCATTACGCAGTTACAGAACATGCTACCGAAATTACTGCAACACAGCACTCCCAGAGGCATACTTCTAGGTGGATGACATCATCCGCAAAGGCAAAGACGCCAATAGGGAATGTATAGAGAGTGAGCAGTCTAAAAGCATATTACTGTCCCAAGGTAGACGTAGACAAACACAAGGCAGTGGTGTGAGCGGGACAACTGCCTATCTACGGAGCACTATTACAACACTACATAGATACGAGACGCGCCGCAGACCATACACCCTTCAAGACAGTCATCCAGTGTGTTCAATGTAGGCATCCATCCTGACGTGGGGTATGGACATCTGTTGCCTGGATGACCACCATCGCTATACAGAATGTCAATGGCCATGCCCATACACAGAGGCACATCACCGACACAAGGTATCACTGGGCATGCTCACACACTTAGTATCATACGTCCGTTTGGAATGTACTGTGTGTCCATCTACACAACGGCGTACTGGGCATGCTCACACACTTAGTAGAAGTGAAGGGCTATCTTGCATGCACACAGATTCTAAACATGGAAGGGCACAGTTTGGAATGTACTGTGTGTCCATCTACACAATGGTGTACTGGGCATGCTCACACACTTAGTAGAAGTGAAGGGCTATCTTGCATGCACACAGATTCTAAACACGGAAGGGCACACTATGGTGTTACTGTCCCCATGTACATGAAGGGCTGTCTTGCATGCACACGGATTCTAAACATGGAAGGGCACAGTATGGTGTTACTGTCCCCACGTACATGAAGGCCACTCACATGTACTGACCAGTACACACTCAAGAGCCATCACAGATGTCTCAGGTGCAGATCACAGAGGTAAACGCCGCATTCTATTATGTAGCCCTCAGACACCACCATGTCCTTGGACCAGCAACACACATCCATACATTACCACAACACCGTGTGACTCATGACCAGTGGACTGTACATAGGTCTACAGCAACTGTGCAGACTACACATGTACTGACAGGTTTCCATCATGTGTTATGCAATGCAATGATACCACTGTACATAACCAAGTTAGCTCTATACATAACAGGGGCCCTGGGTCTTACACAGCTGTGACAGATGACTGTCTCTGTACACCAAAGAACACACATGTTTGGATATGACATACATGTAATCGCAGTGGATATGTGCATGGACCACACACACACACACACACACACACACACACACACACACACACACACACACACACACACACACACACACACACAACATATGTACATAGCATAGCTTTTGCTGTCCTCCGTGCAGACAAGTGGCTACAGCAATCACACGCATGCACATGGAAGGTAGGTCCATGGCTGTTGAATGCTAACAGTACATGAGGTAACAATGTTGACCGAGGAAACGTTCCCTCTGTACTAGTTACCCATGACACCCATCATATCATACAACAGTCCATGTGTGATGTATGTCATCACACATGTCCACCAATTGCAATGCATACAAACATGGCTACATGACAGGCATGTAGGACCAACACACTTGTACATGTAGTGGTGTGCGTGCAGCTACCATGCATGTGCAGTAGTTGATGTATGTAATTCATCTGTGCCTAACTACAACATGCAGTTGCAATGCCGCCCCATCATTGACACCTGTATATGGTGAAATACTGACAGTACTGTAGGATGTACATCAGGTATGGATGGATGTGTGTACATAAAGTGGTGATCCACCTTTGCAGATGGATGTTTGCCGGGGACGGCTCACAGGTGTGTCACAACCCATCCTACCATTACATGTGCAAACAGTACGCTATGTTACTGTTACTTGACGGTGAAGACATAAAACCTACACAGAGGTCGGGTGTTACTGAGTGTAAGTCACGTGACATCTGTAACACTTACATCCTCTCATGTGCATATAGCAGTACAATTGCTGAAGGTAGCATTGGTACACATAATGTGGCCAATACTGCTGCATCAGACGTATCATCATATAGCAGGTGTATCATTCACAGTACTGCCATGTGTGTTTGCTTGTGTGACCATATATGCCACATATGGTGGGGAATACATCCCAATTGTTACACACCCCTGTACACTGTTGTAGAGATCTGTACATACTGCAGTGTGGAAAGCATGACATAGGCAGGGGTGGTGTGTGTATCACACACATGTCAGCTATCCGTATGTGAATGACATGTGTGGACTCCACAGTGTGTGTGTGTGTGTGTGTGTGTGTGTGTGTGTGTGTGTGTGTGTGTGTGTGTGTGTGTGTGTGTGTGTGTGTGTGTGTGTGTGTGTGTGTGTGTGTGTGTATGTATGGCTGTCTGATGCATGGAGTGAGGGTGTATGCTACCATACAGAACAGACAGGATCCCCAACCCCTCATGGTGATGCAGTCTACTACCCTGTTGATGCCATCGGTCTCAGCCTTACTGGCTACCTGTACATGTTCATTCTCTGTGTCATGTCATGTGGGTGCACAGTACTGTGAAGGTGATTACCACATAGGCAGGGGTCCTCACCTCAACACTATCAAGTGTGTGTTATAGTGTTGTTGACCCTACAGAACAGACAGGATCCCCAACCCCTCATGGTGATGCAGTCTACTACCCTGTTGATGCCATCGGTCTCAGCCTTACTGGCTACCTGTACATGTTCATTCTCTGTGTCATGTCGTGTGGGTGCACAGTACTGTGAGGGTGATTACCACATAGGCAGGGGTCCTCACCTCAACACTATCAAGTGTGCATTATAGTGTTGTTGACCCTGTGAGTGTGGGCATGTTACTGTGTGTTTCTGTGTATGTCTGTGTGTGTTCTCATCCTGTAATGTGACAGGGTATTACTGCTACACAGTGAGGCCTCATGCTATCAAGTGGCCTCTAACGTTATCATCAGCCAGACCGCTGTGTAAACCCCCTGCACCATGTCAACATACCTGTGATGTGACCTGGTATGGATGTCACGTCTCTAGCCTCTGTAGCCTATTAAACAGCCCACATGCTTCTGGATCAGTAGATGTGTGGACATCTGTGGTATGGTAGCCTTTCTAACAGTCAGGTTGAGGCTACGTATAGCATGCTGGTATTGCCATACATGCCTATGAGTACTCCACATTTACACATGGGAAACTGCAAACACTGCTACTTGTTGGCACATGCAAGTAGACCATAAAGAGGGAACCAGGGCATCATTACCAACATGCTGTTACTGTTGTTACCAAGACACATACTGTGAACATATAACAATGCATTATAAACCTGTACTACATGGCATGTCTGGTCCGTGTCAACAGTACACAACTAATGTAATATACACTTCTCTCACTATTCTGTTCACCCTGTGCATCAGACCATTTGAGCATTTCCCTGCACCGATGGTGTGGATGATAGGGATGCAGCACCGGCATCATCATATGCACAGGGTGATAATGTTTGCCAGGTGCATAGGCTGCACCAGTGGATGACATCATGTGTGTGGGTAAGGGCCGGTGATCTGATTGGACATGTGTGGTCATTATGCATGTGGGTGTTGCAGTGCCCTACAGATGTTTTTGCTGTGTGCGTGTATGATTGCACACAGTTCTGCCTTTTGCCAGGCCTACGCAGGGGTATTATTGACAGCTCCAGATTGTACAGACCAGGATGTACAGCTCACTGTGTCCGGCTATGGCCACGTGACCTGTGCCTGCCAGGGATTGCACGGGCACTACCAGGCGGAGGTACAGATTGGCTACTGTCCGATGACACATGTCCACTGGAACCGTGTCCCCACTGGGAATGTCCAGGGCCACATCCATGTGGCATGCTGTGTCCTGGTGTGGACAGCACAGCACCAGCTGCACTGCTACTGCTACCGGCACTATGGGATCGGGCATGTGAGGTGGCTCGTTCACGTTGACCTACACTAGGTGGTGTAGCTGGCCTACATCCACGTGGCCTACACCTCACTCCTACCAGATGTTCCAGCACAGACAGCTCATGCTCGTGGATTGCCATGCCATGGTCAAGGATTCCGACCATGTCACCCAATTGCCTGTCCAGAACATCAGCAATCTGCTGTTGAGCATTTGCCAATGCCTGGATGTTGTTATTTAGCGTACAGATAGCAGCCCTCTGAAGCCTCTGCCCTTCTCTGTTCTGCCATTCAGCACATGCCTGTGCCGCCATTACAGTCTGGAACATGCGTCTGGTGACACCAGCTGCTGCGCTCTGTCCTGCAGATGCATGTCTGCCAGAGGTCCTCCTATGAGCAGTACTGGCCACATGCCTGTGTGGCACATCTGCAGTCATTACACTGACACCATGGTGTGGAGACACACCTTCTGTAGCCACCACATGTTCCTGTTCCAAGCTAACACACACTGACTGTCCTTCCTCTATGGCCACTGGTTATGGGGTATGTGTTGTCATGAGAACTGTGTGCAGGGAAGAGGGGGACATAGCTGGGATGGCAACCATTGGCACAGATTCAGCCCCTGACAGCCCTGCCTGTATCTCATGCAGATGTTTATCACTGCTAGTATCTGTGGGGTCACTAACATCAGACGGACCGCAGGAGAGTAACGCATCTACATCACCTGTGAATGCAAAGAAAGACATTACAATACACACACACACACACACACACACACACACACACACACACACACACACACACACACACACACAGACACACCGTGCATGTGATTTGACAGACGGCATGCAGCATGCATGTGATACAGCAGACGGCATGCAGCTCAGACATTAATAGTGGTAGTTAGCATACCTCCCTGGGTTGCACACAACAGCAAGCAGGTGTCATATCAGTAGCCATGCAGTTCACACAATCATGGTAGTAAGCATGCATCCCTGTGATACACCATGTGGACCAGCACAGGTTAACAGTACACATGGCTGAAGTGACCTTGACATGTAATCTGCTGACGTGTGCGTTGACATGCATACATGTTGGACAAAATGGTGTCCTGACACATGTACAGCATTGTAATGGGTATCACATTGCAGTGTTGTCTGTATGCCCTACAGATAGAATGCATGTTTAGCAAATGTGCATGAGCATGGAAGGGTAGTGTGAGGTGTCTACATTGCTATACAGTGTGAAGTACAGTCACTGTGCCATTGCATGGCATCATGAGGCATCTATATTGCTATACAGTGTGTAATATGCACACATTGCATAGCCATAACTGCATGCATACACATGACATAACTGTGGATTGTGACCCATGTTGCTGAGGTGTATACACACCAAACCATGCTGTGTTATGTGGCAGGTCACTGGAAGGCCTATGGATGACACCCCTGCACAACTACTACAGAGTCTTAGCTGCCTGGCAACCATGTCCACACATGGCAGACTTGTCAATACACCATGTCCCACATGACAATGATGTACCACACACAAGGTGCATGGCTGATGGTGATGTCCTACAGCAGCAAGGGAAATGTACAGTATCTGTGGCCTGATGTGGTGTCAATGTCTGTGTAAGCTGTACAGGTGACTACTGTCATGCTATGACACAGTCGTGATGTTCAACACATCTTATATGGTCAACTTACGTGACACATCCACTAGCTGTGCACAGGCTTTTAGGATGTCCTGTGTACCACATCAACTTTATAATCAGTCAACTAAGGCTATAGTTGGACCATGTGTGGACAATGTGCAACAGGGTGTATACACATCACATCTACTGTGTGGCTACATGTCTCTGGCCATCCTCCATGGCCATATGTGAACATGTGTTGGCCAAATGTTTGTGATGGCCATCTATCTCACATGTCTGTGTAGTCCCATATGACATACACCCATAGATGTCAGATATGTCACCGTCCACAGGGCTTTGCAGACAATGGGTTGTATGTTTGGTATGTGGGGTATGTATTATGGGATAGTGTGACAATATTGCAGCCAGAACACTACATGTCTGGGACATGTCAGATGGCACATCACAATGTGTGCACCCATTGCAGGGGCATATAACACAATGGTGACTCCTGTGGGCTGCCCATATCCCAGCTCACTGTGTGGTACTGTTTGCGTACCACACATGTGTTGTTCCAATGTATAGTACATATGCCTACATTGAACAACACCTCCACCTTTGTATGCACAGCTGTCCACACGTGTAGCAATGACAGATACTGTGGTTTCATGTCAGTGTTTCATTTTGTTTGTATATATTGCACATGGGTAGCCAGTGTGAATGATGGGAGATGCGACCTTTATATCGTGACTGGACCATACATCATGTGCACATGTGTTAACTGGCCACATGGCGAATAGATATATGTATTAACATGCCTGATACTGATGACAGTCTCACCTGCAACAGAGTGATGTCTGTGCAGCATGCCAGAGGTACCTGTATAGGGGTGACACAGCAGTTTGAACATTATCCATGACTGTATGACAGCCACAGGGTGCACTGTGCATGTTAACACATTCGCCTATACAATAGCATATAGTATGCACATGTGTGCATACACAGGGTAGAATACTGTAAACATACCTTGCATATGATGTTACATTACATATTGTACAGTGACACATGCAACTAAATGGGATATAATAGTCATATGTGCAGTAGTGACTTACCAGGCAACTCCAGACTCATTGGTTGGGAGACACCCACAGCCACGATGGCAGCTAGTGTTTGTGGATGATGTTCTGAGGGTGTCCCCAGGCTGGCCAGTAGCTCCTCAGTGTGTGTGAGTGGGGGCTGGTTTGGTTGCCCACCACCTGTTCCACCTTGTTCCCTGGTGATTGCAGTGGCACGCTGTTTTGTGTGTCGTATCAAGTCCGTGCAGTGTCTGCGCACCTGCTGGTAGGTGCAGTTATGGCCACCCACATCATTAACTCTCCTGCGAAGGTCCTGCCATAGGTTGTCATGCTGCTGGGCATGCTGTGGCACATGACTGAACAACACCTCGTAGTTCTCATGGAGGTTCAGGATGAGGACATCATCCTCCTGGCTGCTGTACACTGGCAGGCATGAACGAGGCATTATTTGGAAGACATAATGATGGTGACAGGTCACAGTATCACAGAGATGTACAGAGATACAGCTGCACATACATTTGTATTAAATCTAGTACATCTGCACAGTTAACTTTGCAAATCATCACGACACTGACATGACTAACATGTTTGTGTCACACATGTAACACCCGTTATGCATTGGATATCATCACCATATATGTGTGTCACCTCGTGACATTGTTCATACTCCATGTGAATGCTGTCTTGATGTGTGCATGTCTGTTTGCCTGTACTGGTGTTCTTACCTATCAGCACATGGCTGGATGTGTCCACAGTGATGCTGTTGACCTTGATGCTGTGTATATGTCACATATCAACACATACACTGCCTTAATGGACATGAGATGTGAGAATGAAAACATACGCACGGAACCTTTACATGCATGTGTTTTGCCATATACATCTACACGGCACTGTACAGCAGTTCAACATCCTGCCATGGATCGCCTGTGTTGCACATGTGATAGACATGGGACAATGGCTAGCTGGACATCATTCGCAGGATGATTATCAACTATAGCATGTATGGGCACAGTTTCCTATCTGTATCCGACAGCCATTTTGCCACCGTGAGGTGCATCAGTGCCACATTACTGATCCAGACAGTTAATAATACATCTACCATGTGGTCATCACACCATGTATGACAGAGATGACATGTGCGGCTTTGATGGACAGGGTTGCATGGTATGGCGGGAGTATGTAACATGTATGGCACAGGGATCTGTCCAGCATGTGGCGATCCTTGTAGTAGGATGGTGGCTGTCCATGACATATGTCTTTCAGATCAGGATATGTACATGTAGCATGTCCAACATCACAGTGTAGCACATGTCTTTATGCAAGGTAGCTAGCATGCTGCATAGTGGAGGTGAGGATTGTGAAGGCAGGTATCGCCCATCCACGCATGGCCAATACCCCTTAAAGGTGATATGTGATCCAATATTGGTAACCCGAGTGCTGAGTATGCCTGTCCAATGATCTCCATGCTCATAGATGGCACCCTGTCATGACATGGGTGCCTCGTATGACTACCTAATAGGCCTGGAGATGTCACCAACTCAGAGAGGTGAACTGCACAGAACCATCCCTTACACAGTGTCCATAATGTTGACCGCTGCCTAGGTGGTAGTTAATGGGTACAGGGTTATTCACCTAGCAGTGACAATGCTATTATCAGCTGTCAGATTGTGCACATATGTCACACACCTCACCCACAAAGCCCATTCTGTATGTTGTCCACAACACTGAGACAGCTATTGCTCCCAGGTCATGGCCATTCACATCCTTACATACACAGATGCCTCCCATTTGTCTGTGTGGTATGGGCTACAATAAGGGGGGAGTACAAAACATTAACCCTGTTTTACTGTAGCTGCCACTGGTGTGTTATGCACATGTCATTCTGACAGCTTTTGTAGTGTTGATTCTGTCAACAGGCCACTGGTAGAACACTCCTGTGACATACAAAGGTACATCTAGTATACTCAGTGTAGCTGGAACATGGTATGGGTGATGATGTCCTATGACCTGTCACAGGTATGCTATGCAGTGTGAAATCATCCGTACTGTCATTTACTTCTGTACTGCTAATATTTACGTTGATAAAGGTTCATAGACTTGCAGACCATACTCAGCAGGGTAATAGTGCAGTGCCTCCAGTTATGACTGTCGTCTCCACTTGTGGGTTGCAGTGGGTTGATATTATCCAACACCCTATCTGTATTGCATATTCATGCTCAGCACTTGTTCAGAACTTGTGAGCACTTCATGAGTTACTAATTACTATAGCACCCATTCCAACTCATTTCTTACAAGCACACTGTCTGTCCTTACATTTCCAGCTTGCTTACAGTACAACAGCTGTTGTACACACGTAACTCACATATCTCGTGAGACATGGTTGAATATACAGGCATGTCCAACTGTCATGTACCAGTGCATTTGCCTGTCTATATGATGAATATGGCAAACATGTGGCGATAGAGAAATTGTCTCATGTACACAGTCAATGCTCACCTCCCAACATATGACACTACAGCCTGTGGGAGATGCACATATGTAGCCATGCTGGGAGTAATGCTTTCACCAACCCAGACTGTACCTGACATTCGTGTGGGGACATGTAACATTTGCAACACACCCCACTCATCACATAGTCTCACAAGATCTCCACCACCACAGGCCACACATAGTATGAGCACGACATTTGCGGAACCTCTCCATACTCTGTGTAGGCACCAGAGGCAGCCCCCATCACCAAACCCAACAACAATTACTTATAGCCCACAGACTCATGTGTGCCCATCAACTACAACCAATAGGGTGTTAAAACATACTCAACACACCAGTCATAGGTGACTCTGTAGGCGGTCACACTGATGTCCCACTCAGCAGGCTACACAAGGTGATAGTCACTTACATCTAGCTGTCAGGTAACTGGTTCTGCAACATAACCTATGCACCCATGCCACACCTCACCAGGTACAATTTGACTGTCATTCTCCATGTTAGTGTGACTGCCCTGAGATGAAACTTCCCAGACTCCATGTGCAAGGACATGCAATAGCTCTCCGGTCTTGTAGCCCAGAAGGTGTGGGCCAAGCCCTGGGGAGCATTCTGCATTCATCCAGACTAGATACCACTGTACAACAACTGACTGTTTCACTTCAACATCTGCCTATGCTTCTGCTGTCATTCCACAGGCATCCGGTATCTGTCCGCTTTGAATGACATGGTCTACAAAACACGATGCTTTTGCACAGATGATCTGCACCTGTCAGCCCTGGGAGTACAGATAACATGTAAGGCTCTTGCTGCTCCTATACTGCCTGTCTTGCACAGTTTCCAATAACATTCACCACCAGAATGGGAACAGGCAAGCAAAACATGGGGTCATGTGACTCAATGCTTGACATCATCTCTGATGCACGCAGGCACGGCACTCCTTATAATGGACCACTTCAATATCTCTGCAGTGATTGGGACCTGCCTCTAGGCTCCGCAGAGCACACCTGCACTGACAGGTTATACACAGACCACAACTTTTAATCATGTAACCTGGACCGGAACACCCACGGCTGAGGTGTGTCCATATTTCACTATGTTGTACACACCTCCTGGCTGGTTACTTAGCACAATGCATCAGAGGTGATCCACGTGCAGCTAACTGTGGCCAGAACTGCTATACACATTGTAACATGCTACGGATTCAACAACATAGCCCACGGTTACCAGTCCTCATTTCTTGGTGTACTGGACAGCAGGGTTTAGACAGGTACTGCTGATGTGGGACTGACACTACCCCACACTTAACTGGGATAGCTACTCATGTACCGACACATTAGGCCAACGCTGTCCAGGATTCATAACCTCCACTCGGCTGGATCAACCCATACACACCACCACCAAGACCAACAATAACCTAGACATGGACATTACCAACATGTCACTGGTGTTCCACACCAGTGGTTATCCCCTCGTTGGTAGTTTCCGAACATATGCTAATCACCCTTGTTACCCACATCCCGGCACCACACCCTTCACGGCATACACAATACAAGATTAGTACAGCACCTACTACAGACATCTTATGACATCAGTAGTAAATGTCATGACACCCGTGCAGATGGACAATGCACATACAAATGCTGAAACATACCCCAGTGCACTTCATTAGCACTTACACGACTGCATGGATCATGCTATTCCAAACAAAGCCATGATGGTACCCACCAGATAACGGATGCCACTCTGGGGGTCCAGTTCCATGGATATAATGTACAACAAAAGGTGGAGGCTGTTGCAAAGTGGAGTACAATCCCATGGGTGGGGTAGCTCACTGGTCAGCCTCAGTAGGGCTCCGGGATCCCTTATCATATCCTCCAAACCTAGCTATGTAAACATTACTGCGACACATTCCAGGGTGTACCACAAAGCATTATGGAGGTATGTCAGTAGTCAATGGCAATACCCACATCTGCTCTGACATACGATGGTTACTCAGGAACATTACAGAACTGAGTGATGTTGGCAACATCCTGGTGGATGGGTTCAATGCTAACTTTACACCCTCTCACTCCCTACAGGGCCATAATCCATGCAGGAACATTGTGGGGTCCCTGTGGTCACAACTACACAGTTCCAACTTGCAGTCTCTAAGGCCTGGAACACAGACTCCATGTGACCGTCCAACATCCCAGGCTGTGATTTACACAAACCTCAGGAAGACATGTCTCCCCACTTGGCCACCAGATTCACTAATAGCCTTGTATCAGACATTGTGGCCCCTGAATGGCACACAGCAACAGTTATCACACTCCACACAGGTGGCGCCATAATGAACCAGAGGGACTATTGCCCTGTACGCCTGACTGGACTGTTCTGCAAGGCTATGGGGCACATCATCATGGAAGTCATTCACAGAGAAATTGGTGGGCTCCAGACCTTTGATGCCACCAAGGTTGGACTTGTTAGGGCCAGACCATGGCTCCTACACCTGGTGAACTCCTTTGATTCAGTTACCAGGGTAGTTGATGATGGTAAGGGGGTCCACACATCCTACATTGTCCTCTCATTGGCTTTCAGCACCGTTCTCCATTCTGGTATTGACAACATACACATCCACCTGCACATCGACCCCTACGTCTCAGGATGTTATGCAAAGTGGCTCATGGACAGGACCCACACAATGAGGGCAAGATACCATAGTACCTACTGTATTTCAGTTACACTTGGCATACCACAGTCCTCAGTCATAGGACCCCTCATGTTCGGTATATGCTTCCCTGAGGTACAGGCTAGCACAGAGTGACTTTCCCTGACTAGGTTTCCAGACAACTGTATACAAGGCACCATGATTGATCCACCAGCTGATACAGACTCCCTCCATAAGGGTGTCACTGTGACGGATACCTGATGTCGATAACATGGCCTCAAGCTGCATGACACATGGTGCATGAACATCCCTTTTGGATTACACCAATCACCCACTGACTATCACATAGGTGGTAGTCCCCTACATACATGTGACATTATACAGGATCTTAGTACACACGTATGTAGCACCCACTCCTTTGATAACCATATTGCCAATGTGGCGTGGATATCCTTCTACGTGGCCACCCTTATCTGTACTGGGTTTGTAGCTGAAACAAAGGCACCCATTGTACCTCTAAACTCCTGACGTATACACACATTCAAGGGTACAACACCCCATTTAGGGTGTACCTTACAGAACAGCAATGGCTTTACATACCACAACATTAACACACCATGAGGATTATTGAGCTCTGAAGGTTGACGTATGCGACAGTACTACGGACACCACGACTGTACACATTTGCATACTGCATACTCGGGGGTGACCTCTGCTGAACATACAGGGCCTATGTCCACAACAATATTCATGGATATACTCCACATAAGCGACATAACAAAAGCCACTGAGAGCAACATGGCTCATGGATATGTGCACAAACGCAATGATGAGTGGGATGTTCTTGAGGGTTACATTCCCAAACCAGACACTCACCATGCTTTGGAACATGATTTCTATGTACATCACGCAGGGACACTCAGTAGCACTGTTTATGAGATACCTCACTTGGTGGATGGGAGACACACATGTATGCCAGGGATCACTGCAGTGGCCGTACTGTGCAGAGGTGCAGGTAGCACATGGCTCTGTTGTTCACAGACAGGACACTACCCTAGAGAGGTGCCGCCGGTGTAAACGCTGTAGTTGGGCTTATACATAGACTTGCCAGACAGCATAGTACCTCACTATGAAACTGTGAAGCTATTACATGTCCTTTGTGCATGGTTAATTGAGTAGCTCTTCCATTTCAATTAGCTATCATGCTGTTATAGTGTCCCATGACTACAAGCCATATGTATCCTGTTATTGTGTATTGTACAAGCCAATAGATGATACCTTTTGTTTGCATGATATAACTGTTATGTTGTGTAGAATATCTGACATTATACCTACAATACTGTACATTACACATATTTTACATATTATCCCATAATGCAAAGCATACTTGCACAGCAGGACCACCTTAGGCATGTTATTGTCGTACTTGTTGGACATACCCTACCACTGATGGCAGGTGGGGTGGAATTGTTCTGTTTAAAGCCCTCATGTAGCATCCCTTGTGGTGTCTGTGATGTTTACCTTGTGGCCCACAGCAGGATACACAATTTCTAAAAGCGTTACTATGCTCAGCAATACATCACTACATAATACCTTTTCCCACTTTATGCATTGCGGACACTTTTAATTAATACAAAACAGGCTAAACATACAGTAACATACTGAGTGTTCTACATACCTTGTTAACATTCTGAACTTTCGTAAATATTTCTCTTACACCTTTACTGTTTAAACAGTTCTATGGTATGAGCATACAGTTTGAATGTCTGGCAAGTCATCCTTATATACTTCAATACCTGTAACATGTGGTTTCCTGCTGCAAATTGGTGTTCCTGAGTAAATTATTACACGCACATCAGCTGTGCAGCTACTCCATTCGCCAATTACGCGGCAACAGTGGGGTATAATTTAATTCTCCACTTGGGTGTTGCCCTTTTGCCCTGCCTTCGGGGAGACGGCCTGTATGTGTTTTGTTGTGTGGAATTGCAACTGCTATTTGTAGAGACATGGATATTTTGGATTCATGTCCCCAATGGATTGTGTGTGACGGCTAGAGTATGTGGTTCTACATGTGAGTGTACCTGTCATCTCAACCATCTGATAAAGGACTATTGCAAACAAAACCTGTAACATCACCGTGTGTTCCATTATACAACAGCTATGATTTCACATGGCGCCTTTACAAATGTTTCTCTCACAAGGTATGTTAACGCTTCTGCAGATGTAATTGAGTGATTGGATGTTTGTGATGTTATTACAGTCTGTATTGCTATTGTTTCATGTGTGGGAGATGTAGGTGGGTGTACATAGCATATACAGGTTTGTGGGGACTGCATTTCCACTTATTCCATATATGTGTGTGGGCTCCTTCCCTAATTGAAGACCTATCAGTTAGTAGACTGAAACTATGGTTGTTACAGGCTTATACACGTGGCCATTGTTAATTGGTTTCTATATAGTATGCAAGTGAGGTTGATACTTCTATACCTTCGGAAATACAGCGATATGTAAAGGAATATTACTAAATGACAGCTGTCCCGTGTATTTCTGTCACAGATATTTGCACTCATTGCAGTTATGTTGGTGACTGAACCTCTTTGGCATGGGTTGCCACCTTTTCAAATGGCCATAGTGGGACATTTGCAAGACACACATCGGTGTTTACAGGCCAACACATACCCACGGTCAGTACACAGGTTAGCACATACCTTTATCCTGAATACATACTTATTCTTGTAGCACTTTAGCTACTTATCATGTTTCATGTAACATTTACGTTTTTTAGATACAGGCATAACTATTTAATGCAACTATTACATAATATATGGGACATAATTATGTCCTACAATCTCGGACATTTGCCCTTTTTAATATTTTTTGTCAGGACACAACTGACAAGGGAGGGGCTGTCCCTCTTAAAGTGGGACAGGTGGTAACCGTATGCCTACGGCCAGCTATAACCACACCTACCGTAATGATCTACCCCTGAGTTAGCACTAACAGACACACGATGCAAACACACACACACACACACACACACACACACACACACATTACAGTCCCACGGAAACGCACACAGCACCCTCAACACACACATACACAGACTACGGCAATCACAAACACAGTTGAACACAGTACCTATGTGGACCGCAACACTGGCAGCGATAACTAAATGTCCCTTAATATCGTGATAATATTACACACTGTTCTAGTGTTCCGGTACTGTGTTCTTTCGGTCTTTCAGCCTCGTGATTATGCGTGTCGGTATGTGACACATTCCATAGTTGGCAGTATCCTATTTATTTGTACCTCCATGGTTGTGTACACGTCGTTGACCTATCTACATATTTGCAGATATAGGTGAATCCGTATATATCAACATATATATCTCTATCACCCTTTCTATTTCTATTATGTATATGTGTATATATATATATATATATATATATATATATATATATATATATATATATACAACAGAGAGAGTGACAGGCAGAATACACCTTTCATTGTGTACATGTCGGTGTATACTGTTACCTGGACTCCACACGTTTGTGTTTGAACCTATCACATTACACACCTGCTGTTGGTACATCTTGGGTAGCTTAGTGTTAGGTGATTGTGTACATGATTGCGTGTTCTACTCCTGGCAGTGCTTATTTTACCCTTCAGAGCAGGCACTATTAGTACAGGGGTGAATAATGCTAGTTTCACCTGTTCTGGACATCACTGACTGTGATCTGCGTGATATTCAGAGAAGCTTAGCCCTGTTTCGCGCATATCCGTATAGTCATATTTAAACCATGCTTACTAGCACTGGGCAACGCATATTCCCGCTAACATGTGCTAAACATGATCTGATGACCTGCATCCAGCATGCATTATTCATGCCTTCGGGATTACGTTACATCCCTTGCAGGACGTGGGACTGGGAACATGCACGACAGTCACTGCATTTACCACTTGGGCATCTGGGATTTGTACACGTGTTATGGTGTTTTGTATGTGGACTATACTACGGCTGTTACTCCATACTGTGATCAAATGGGTAACTCAGTTTGTTTACATATGGATAAGACCTATTAATGGTATGTCCAAGTGATGTTTAATGGATGTGCTCCAGCATTGGGTATGTATGTCACAGTGAGCCACACACTATAATGTGCTACACCTTCACACAACCATAGGTGGAGCATGCTGGGGTGACAGATACCTGCCATGGGTACACCCCATGCTTTGCCACTACATCCATGATTACATTATATGGATCCTCTCATTAACGCACCAGGGAATCCATGCAGAGTGTGTGGGGAACAGTGATTACACACATGGATCCCGCAATTGGCTCTGCTCCACTGAGCGACAGTTGGTTACTCGATGTGGTGATGACAGCAGACACTGTTTGCCTCGATTGATGAATGGCCTCTGACAATTGGGCGTGTACCTACCGATGTACCTAGGAACCTATACACACAGTACCAACATATGCTGATAGGTGCGTGTACTGTTCAGGTGTTGACATTCCTTGTTCCAATAGCTGTTGTGTGTACAATGGTTGAGGGCTGCCTATGTAGGATTCACACAGTAGGCCACCTATACATTGCACTTTACAGGTGGTCATGTGTGTGTGCCATCCATTTTACTGTGTGTGCAGGTGGAGAGGTGTGTCAGTCCGTAGGGGCCTACACTGTCAGAGTATGTGCTATACGTTCCCTCTTTTCCAAGGCATAGGCATATTGGGCATGCCTCCATCTGCCTACTGGGGCTGGCACAGGGTGTTCGTGGTCTGAATTCCTCTGTGCCTGTGATGGCCTTGGCAATTGCTGTGGGCTGTGAGGGCCCTTACCATTTTGTCCCTGCTGCAGCTGTTTCCGCAGGATCATATTATGTAGCATGGCACATACTATGAGGATGTGGGCACACGTGCTTGGAAAGTACTGCAAGGCTCCACCAGATATGTCCAAGCAATGGAACCATGATTTCAGCATCCTAAACACACGCTCTATGATGATTCTGGTTTGTGCGTGTGCCTCATTATGGTGTTCTTGCATGGATGTGTGTGCATTTCTGATGGGAGTCATCATCCACGGCTCCAGTGCATAGCCAGCATCCACCACAGGGTGGCCATGTGGGATGTCCCTTCTGACAAATACCTGATACAGCTGTGAGGCATGCCAGATGTGGGAGTCATGGTAGCTTCCAGGGCTGCCAGCACACACATCCATGATAATACCCTGGGCATTGCACACGACCTGGCAGTTGATGGAGTGGTATCCCTTGTAGTTTATGTAGCACCTACCATGCTCACTGAGTGGTGACTTGATATGTATGTGGGTGCAGTCTATCTCACCCAGTACCTCCGGGTAGTGTGCCACATGGTGGAAGAGATGCATATTGCTGGCCAACTCCTCCTGAGTTCAGGGGAAGTATATATGCTCATTGGCATGTGGTATCATGACATCCAGGAACTGGTGTAGTACCCTGGATGCTGTTGCCTGTGAGATTCCCACTCTATCTCCAGTTGGCCTTTGAAAGGTACCTGTGGCTAGTATTCGCAAGCTTCCACATACCTTTGTGTCCACTGGGATGGGTTCCCCTCTGTTGTTTCTGGATCTCAGGCGTGGCCAGCACAGCTCAAATATTTGCTGTAAGATGTCCCTGTCCACCCTGTAATGCTCTACTATCTCCAGTTCATGTAGCCCGTGGTAGGTTACCCTTAGCCTGAACACTTTTCTCCTCCTCCGGAGCCTGCGGTGGTTGTCAGCATCATCCTCCACAACACCGTCAGTCTCTAACACATGGTGATGAATCACAGCTATGGCAGCTCCCAACATGTACATTGTAAAAGTTCCCCGTATGTTTACACCTATGGTGCAGTGTTTGGGAATACACAGGTGTGTGTGGGGTGCTTTCACACTTTATACTATTGTGCTGTGAACACTGATGATGTCATAAGGTGTGTATGTACGATTGTAGCTACAGGGTATCTTATGTGTTTTACGACAAGAACTACTACTGTGGTGCCTTTGGTGTTGAATTACACTTGGCTGCCATGGATTACCTCTTGCCCTTCCTTTTACATTCCTTAACATTTCACCTCCCATTTTCTGGCATGCATCCAGCAGCCTGCTTTCATTTGTACTTTCCTACACCTGGCTTATCTTGTGTAATGTGTTCTATGGCCGGTCTACTGTGGGTTTGCTTTGCTCTGCTATGACAGTTCTCTTTTCTTTGCAATCCGACACCTCCCCTATCCTGTTTTGCAGGTTTCTGCGAGAAGACTTGTCAGCTGCAGTCGGCTGCCCGCTGTGAGTTAATAGGTGTTAATTGCTCAGTTGTACTCCAATTACCCTACTACGGCATTTCCTTATTTTCTTCCCCTGACCTTCCTGTTTGAGCTATGGTGCGCGGCGCGCGCATGCGCTTACCGGGTTTCGGGCACGTTTTCTTCCCTGTACACATGCGCTTTTGGGCACCATATGTGCTCTCAGCTAAATGATGCTATACCTAACGCCCCACCCCTGTCCTGTGGCTTTGCTTAGCAACAGCCAGGCTGGATTTACATTGATCCAATGTGCTTATGGCTACGGTGGCACACCCCACTGCTGATGTCATGTATACCTCTAAGCCACTCCTCAGTGTTGTAGCGCTACGCTGTATGGTACAATGGTACATCCTTAGTCCAGTGGGACGTTTGTGATTCACTATTAACTGCCTCATTTACATGGCATTGACTACTAATTCCTAGTTACTGCGCCAAACATTGTCACAGACCCTTAGCAACCCTTGCAGCTTGGTTGTGGTGTACCATGCATACCATTGAGTATTATGGTGAAATCATGATTTGTATTACATTGCGATTTTATGACATTTGTATATATTTTCCTTGTGTTCCCGTTTGCGCACACATGCCCTGTGGTTGTACTTTGCGTTACTGTGGACATGACATTAAATGTTGTTTTTTAGGTGTTGTGCATCTTTTCTTATGCCATTGGCTGTATATTTAGCAATTGGCATATGTTAACTTTGTAATACATGAGTCTGGTCCGCTTTCATAGCTCCGATGTTCTGTTTGGAAAAATGTAAACTGTGTTTTTTGGTTTACATTTCTGTGGGCTTACGCTACACCTGCACCACTTCATGAATTGCTATGTACTTTCATTTGCATAGTGCAGCACTGCACATGGGGTGATTAGCATACTTAAGCCGAGGGCTGCGCAGATCTGGCGTACGCCGGTAGTGCACATGGAATTGGATCGTACCTGAATCGCTCGGTGGCCATGTATGGCATTATACCGCCTACGCTACACCTGTGCCTGGTGCAAGCTTCTTGAATCCCGGGGAAAAACTATTTTGAGTTTTGTATTTATTTAACAGTTATATAATGATAGAGCTGAGTGCAATATTATGTGTTCAATGCTTTTAGGACTTTTTAAATGTGTTTTTGTAATTTTTAATACTATGTTCAATGCTGTGATACTGCTTTTAAATTTCAATTGTTGTTCAAATTGAATAATTGATAGGGGCACTTAACTTGGTTGGGTGAGGTTAATGTTTTGTTCTGAGGATGTCTTTGTAGTGGAGAGGAAAGCGCTTAACTGTTTTGGAAATAAACTGTGGTGTCCTTTGGATTGCTCACATTCTTCTGTTTTTTTTCCTGTGGTTTGCTATTTTCCAGTCGCAGTCAATAGTGTGTGCCATCACTGATATAATATATTCTGCAGAAATAATACAGAGCACTAGCAATGTGTTCAAGTTAGTTAAGTTATGACATCATACTCTTCATCTACAGTCTCATTAGGGTTGGGGTGGCATAATGGTCAATATGTTTACCTTACAAGCACATTATACAGGGTTTGAGTTTCACCTTTGGGAAGTATGGCTATGCTTAAAAAGTCCCGTAATTACCTAGAAACCATTTTATATCGTGATTCCAGACTGATTCTACTGTCACCACATGCACTCTTCTATGACAATTCCTTTTTTCCCATCTAGTGAGTCACAGCTGTTACATTCATGAGAAATCATTGCTTCTTACAAATGAAAATGTCAAAAACAGATAACGATAGTTTGGGCACAGTACCAGAAAGAGCATGGTGTCATAACAAATGGCATGTGTCAGTAGTCATAAGACAGATTTTTAGTATGCTCTTCCAATGAGTTGTGGGGCTGTATATTTGCAGTCTTATTGTACTAATCCTTAGTCATTATCTAAATTGAAACTATTAACCTCTGTTCATTGAGCTTTTCACCTTGGGATCTTATTGAAAAAGGGGGTTTGTAGTATAGACAGGCCACCAGGTCACAAAATGCAAATAAATCAATGCATTTTGTTGGATTTTCCTTTGTCTCCTTCTTCTCCTTCGTGACATTTTAGTTACTACTAAGCCCATTTGGAACATTCATAAGTTCATAGGTTCATAGGTGTACACTAGGCTAATGGTCCTGGGGCCTTTACAAGCCTTGCCCATAGAAGTGCCCTGGCATTGTGCCGCCCGTCGTTAGTTCCCAGTGCCTCTATCAAGTTGAGCCACTGGGGTGATCCTTGGGGTGAACTTTCCATTTCCCTTCCACTCATCAAGATTTCACTTGAATAGGGCTAGTGAAGTGCTTGACATGTATGGGAAGACTATTCCAGAGCATGGGCAGTCTCTGGGCTATAAATCTGTCAATGTGTCACACCCCAAAACACAAGAAATGAAAGTAGTTTTCTTAGGGTCTCACAGTATGCTAGAGAAAGTTGATAGGATTCAAACTCAGGCTTCCAGCTTTTCACCTCAAAACTGAGATTTTTTTATAAGGCTTTCTCTTTGTTTACCTGAGCTTGTATATTCTTCAGTTACCTAAATATGAAAAATTTGCTTCTTTACAAGAAGTTCAAGGAAGCTGTTGTAGAACTTTGGAGCCAGATTCTGACCAACCATTACATATATAATTAATCCCATCTGGTCTAAGCTAAAGACCCTGTGCTAAAACAATGCTAAATGTATATTTTCTTACAATAGATGATAAGTTATTGATTATATCCCTGCAGACTTCAGCAACATTTAATTATGCAACTCATAGTACCAATTTAGTTACCTGCATTTCACCCATACAGGAACTTACCATACACCTCTCCTATTAAATATATTCAGTATTGAACTCACCATGTCTTTGCAAAACCAAACATTTGCCATAAGTGGTGGTGTCCGAATGACAAACAGGTTGGCCAAATAAAGTACACTTTTGGCAGAATGAATTCAAACAACTGTGCTCTGAAATATTCTGTTTTACCCAGGTGACTGTAGCTCACTTGGACATTTTTTATTGTGTCACCAGTATTATATGGCACCTGATCTGCATTTTAGAACTTAAAATCATATTATACAACAACCCCCCCATTAATATTCAAAAACGTGCATGCTGATTGGTCAGCATGCATGTTGTAAATCAGAGTTATAGTAATGGCAAAAGGTCCGGTCACTCGGACTTTTTCCATTACTATAACTCTTTTTTACAGCAATGGAAAATGCAAGATCTCCATTGCTTCACACTGTCTTGCTATGTTAAATGAGTTTAACATAGCGAGACAGCTTTAAAAAAAGATCTTGCTTTCTCCGTTGCTTTTTTCAAAACTGTCTCACTATGTTAAATGGGTTTAACATAGCGAGACAGCTTTAAAGAAAGCAACTGAGATTCTCTGTTGCTTTTTTTAAAGCTGTCTCTCTAAGTTAAACCCATTTAACATAGTGAAACAGTTTGTAAAATGCAACGGAGATCTTGCTTTCTCCATTGCTTTTGCCCACAGCTCTGATGTACTGCATAGGCATACGCATGCGCAGTACATCAGAACTGCCGCAGAATACCAGACAGCTGCGGAAGGGCAGCAAGGAGGCATTATACAATGCCATTATTTAAAAAAAGTAATTATTTTTTTTCTTAAATAATGTCATTGTATAATAGCAATAACCCACTTCTGGGTGTGGGTAATACTAGATTTACCCACGGTTGGCTTTGTTTGGCCACTCGGGATTCGCCCTCGTGACCAAACCACACCAACTGTGGGTAAATCCAGCATTACCCACACCCAGGCATGGGTTATTGCTATATTAGATGTCTTAATGCACTGCAAAATTTTTCTGCAGTTATGATTCAAAATTGCTGAATATATTTTGACTGCTGAACATATGTACTTTGCCTTTACTCTTGTCTGTCTTGCATGATGGTACAACATAATTTAATATAGTTACACTTGTATTTCCCACAACGTAATATACAGTTAGTGTGTCAGAGTCTGTCTTCTTTGGTAAACCTTTGTCCTTTTGCCAGCTTCTTATTTTGTTTCTCATAAATCTTCACATTTCTAAAGTAGTAAACAAACATTATTTGAAAGTGTTGTTGAATGCAAACCTTAATCACAACAATCTTCTTAAAAGTTTACAGTGGATTAATAGGTGCTTTGCCTTACTGGAATCGCCATCTGTTCATTTTTTTCACTCATTCATTTACTCGTTTGCTGCTAACTAGAATGCAAGTACACTTTTCAGTTATAACCCGGGAAAACAACAAATAGACATTCAAAACAGAACGTTGTAATAATTACAGCAGGACAATACAGATAGGCATTGAGAATAAGCAGAAACAACTTAGAGTGCTGCATTAATAAGAATATTTTATAGAAAGTCACCTTATGAATCAGAAGTAAGGCTTGTGAAAAAAGACCAACAAGAGGGCAAAACTTTGACACATTTTGATCATTTAATAAAAGGACGGATTGATGAAGCACTGCTTATAAACGGGTTACCAATATGACTCCACTGTTATATGCTACATCTAAATCAACATCTGATGCAATCAGTTTCACTTTAAATGATTCAGGTAGTTTTGCAATTTCAGGTAATTCAGTTAAAAATGACTGTTTTAGTATTATTATCTTTGTTTTCAATTGATGTCACATATTGAAATAATTGTGCAAAATTATAGGCTGCAGGTGTTACAAATTATTTGCAAATGGCAGTCATATCCACAGCCTGCTTCCAGTAATAGCTAACCACCAGACTGCTTTTGTTGCTGCTGATGTAGATGGCTTCATAAATGCAGTTATGTCAGCTGTACACACCCACATTTGTCTGCTGAATCAATCAACCTAAAGGAAAAAGGGAAATATGAGACGGTGGAAATTATGAATGAGTTGCAGTTAGAAGGCAGAATACTAACAAAACCCAGTAAATTCATACTACTTGCTGGCAAATTTGTCTGGTGCTCTAAGATTATGCTGGGGGAAGTGGGAGTCACATATTCTGAAAGATTTCTTAAATTAGGGCTAGCATATCAGTTTGCATTCAGTTGTACTAACCTTTCTTTGTAAAATTCTGTTAACGTTGCCTAATATATTTTTGTTTGCTTCCTTGCCAGTCTTTCTGGAAATGCAACATTTGTTACTGATTTTACGTAAGTTATAACAATAAAGTTAGAAAAAAACATGTGCTACACGTGACAAAACATGCATAAGGGTTTATTTCCAAGGATTTTATTAAAATGCATACCCTTTCAAGATGGCATACATATTCCAGAAATATTTTTGTAAGTTCTTAGTTTTAGCATTAGTGAAAACGTGGAACTGTAAAAGGTAGCATTCCTTCTATAGTTGTAACTTCATTGAGCATTGATGGAAGCAGTCAGGGGCCAGGTTCTACTAATGTTCCATACTGTAGGCACAACTGTCAAATAAAAATCTTTACATCTGTGGAGGTTTCTGTTTTCCACTTGAGTAGTTCTAGTAGATGTTACCTTGAATCTTGCCAAACACAACAATCTGCTACAGCTATACTAAGAAAAGAGCCACAGGCTACCATAAATCAGGAAACTGGTCATGAAAAAGATTCTCACTGCAAATGTAACACGTGAGAAAAAACAAAATTGGTCAGCATGTGAATTTTAACATCAGATATTATTTCTTCTTGCTTGCACTCATTTTATTACAGTCATAAAAGCTCATGTGCATGATCTGGTCTTATGTCTTAAAATTTCATCTTCTTCACGTTCTTAGAAAAACTTCTTTCAAAGGCACAAGGAAAATAATCTTTTTTAATTAATATTTATCAGGGTGGGTGTAAAATGCTATTATGAACCAAAACAACATCACAACTGTCTAGATTTTGGAGGAAGGCCCCAATTTTTTTTTTTTTTGCTCTGTCTCTCCTAAAACTGGAAATTATTTTGAGAAGTTCTAAGTTAATAGTGCCAGCATCTAAAACTACCTCTAGTTTGGGAATGTTTACTTAATTATTTTTTTTATTTGTTTCTGACTTTGAAGGTAAAAGTTGAGAGATATATTAAATATGAAGACTAAAACACACAATGACCTGCCAGTACTGGTGTTATTTTTTTTTCATTAGATATGTTCTATTCAAAGCTCTGTTACATGATAAAGGCAAAAAATAAATGTGTAGGACAATCACATACAGTATATCAGATGTAGGGTTACAAGAATGTATGCAATTGCAATCAAATCAAAAAGAGAAAATAAAATGATTCCCAGCACAGCACTGCAGAACAACAGAACAATATATATATAAGGACCTGAAACAAATAAGACTTTGTGACATTAATACAGACTTGCTAAAATATGGACATCAAAAGTGGCTCTGCATTTAAAATCATTAAACTTTCTAACAGTGCAAAACAATTCCAGTCAGGAAAAAAATCATCAAAATAACATTTATTATTTCATTATTTGTAGTAATCCACTCAAACCACCTTAATGATAATCCCCTTTCTATTTCACAGCCATCACTATTAAGCAAACCAAAATTGTTCTACTGGGATTAAACTCCAGTAATTTAAAACTCAGCACACTATACCCCAAATTCCTTATCTATCTGCAATAATAATTTTTAAACCACTTTCACACATTTTCAATTTAACACTCATTCCAGGTATTGCACATACTGCATTCATATATCCATTACAATTTCCTTTCCCAAAGTGCCTACTTCAGACCTTAAAGAATTTAAACCGGTTTGTAATTTATGTCCTATAGCAAGCTTTTTCGAAACATTTCTGCATAATAAACTCTAATCAAAATAATAAATACAGACTGTTTTGTGGGGAACAACATGGCTTTAGAAACTCAGTTAGCATGACCACAGCTGTAGCAACAACCCCAAACACAGTACATAATACTATTAGTAATATTCTGATTTCTGCATGCACACTTATTGAAACTCTGAACCATTCCCTCCTACTCCAAAAACTTAATAGACTGAACTTTGATGAAAATGAAAATTCTTGTGTACACTGTTACTTATAAAACAAAACATTCCAGATGTATGCAAATAACACATTATCTGATAAGGGAACATTTCTTATAAGATAGCTCTCAATTAGACAAACAAATAACTCCTTAGGAAGCAGCCAAAACAACACCATGACTATAACTACACCCACATTAAAAACAAAACTCCATTGGTGAAGCATCCTTTTTCGGGATTAAGACCTGCTATTTGTAACAACCTTCTAAATGGCATGGAAAACAACCAAATATCACAGTTCTTTAAAACCTCACAGAAAGGAAACAAAGTAAAATTGCTTTCAAGACTATTTTGAAATACAATATAATGCATATATCTGATTTACCTCTTCCCCTTAAATGGGAAAACTTTCTCTATCTACAGAATCAACAACCAATCATGTGTATATACCTGTACAGCTAATGTTTTCAGAGTCATTTTCCAGTACATCTTATATCAACTTATTTGTTTTCAAACTGCATTTTTGTATCAACTTCTTTGTTTTCAAATTGGATTTTTTTCTCTATCACAATTTATTATATGCAAACTTTACTCCTTCTTTATATTTTCTTTAACCTACTTCTTCAATTTCATCTATTTAATTCCAACTCTGTGTAAGTACTTGTTTTCTGTGAGCCAAATTGTAGCCATGACCTGATCTGTTAAGTAGACAGGTTAATAAGTTAAGGGCAAGAAAAAAAAGTGCAGTGGTGACACAGAGTCACCCTGGAATCCCCCCCCCCTTCAAATTTTTATCCCTGGAATAATTATCTGTCCTTTATTATGGCTTAACTGCAAAGTGGTTTACCACTATTTCATGGTCATGATAATGTAATTTATCAGTGGGGGGTGTATCTTATAAATTTTTAAGCACTCTTGTATACATGAATGTGGAATACTGTCAAAGAGTTTTTTGTAGTCTATCCATGCCACATTTAGATGCTTCTCCTTTTTGTACTTCTCCATTATAACTTTATTTAATAACAAATAATCCTTTGTTCCATATGACTCTGTTTAATTGCCCTTTTGTTCTAGTGCCATGATTGAGTTTTCTTCTAAATGACTATAAACTCTGTCGGCATCAATTCCAGTGTATAATTTATATGTCGTCGGAAGGCAAGTTATTGGTCTGCAGTTTTAGGATAGCTTGCAGGTTCCCACTTAAGTAGGAGTATTGTTTTTGCTGTTGTTAACCAGGTGGAGTCTGTTTGGGATGTGCATATAAATAGTTCTTACTCACAGCTAAATCTTCATGTAAAGATGTTAATGCTTTTAGCTAGAAGTTAGGCACTTCATTTGGTCCTGGGGTTTGCCAATTAGAAGCTTTTCTTAACTTTGTTTCAATCTGTCTCTCAGTTACTTCATCTCATTTCATATCATGTACATTTGAATTTCTTATTCTTTCTTTTATTCTTCTATCCATTTAACATCTTTGTTGTGTTACACAGGATCTTCATAGATGTTTCTCCAAAATATATCTATGGGCCAGATTCACGATGGCTTGCACGGAGTCTAAGAGTAGAGTAAAGCTCCATGCAGCCATCATGTCCGACGAGCGATCCAGGAACAGCCTGCAGGGGCGTGCAAGAGAGCTCCTAAAACGGCTCTTACACGGACAGGGCTGGGATATGCAAATTACCTCAATTGCAGGTGAAAGGCATGCAAATGAGGTAGATTTGTGATTCAGGAAACCCGAACCTGTCTGAGTAAGAGCAGTGTTATTTGCAGAAATGTACTCAGTTGACAACTGAGTACCATTCTGCAAATAGCAAAACGGAGCCGTGACAGCTCCAAATAAAGGTTGCATCCAGTGCAGGAAGCATGCCAATGGCCAAATATACAGCCATTGGCAATGTTTCCCGATGCAATATGAAAAAAAAAATTATTTTTTCTCCGATTTCTGATGTTTAAGCATAGCACAGCACCGCGCAAACAGGCTGTGCTCTAAAAACCAGAAAACTAAAAATTAAAACCCACAAATGTGGATCTTATTTAAATTGTTAATGTACAATGCAAGGGAATGGCAGGCTGAAGACAACATGGCAACCGAGTAGAGGTTGCTAAGGGGGGAAGCTCAGTCTAAGAGATGTAACCAAGTATTAGTAGGAAATCTTATGCAAAGGAGGGTTAGGATAGTGAATCGCAAGTTTACATAGCAAATGAGCACAGTCAGTTGAGTGTAGGAGTAGGATAAGGGGAGTAACAGAGTAGAAGATATGTGACATCATGAGTGGAAAGAAGTGAAGCTCATTGGAGCAGAGTGGCATGTGTCAACTGTCATTTACACATCATGGAAAGAGGTGTGTCAACAGGTAGGCTAGGTAAAGGCAAGAAATGGAAGGTGTATGCCGTGGATAACACCAAGGTTTCTTGCTGAGCGGGTATGCGCGCGTATGCACACCTGTAAACCCGAGTAAGGCAGAGTGCACGCGTGTAAGCGTGAGTGCACGTGTTTAAGCCGGAGTAAGCATGTATAAGGCTGTTTAAAGAGTTGTAAGCACTTTTGCGCTGGTGTGCACGCGTTTTAACCCAAATAAGCAAGTTTTAGTCCATGTAAGCATGTGTGTGTGCGTGTGAGCTGCTGTGAGTGTGTTTGCGCTTGTGTGCACGGCGCTGCCCCCCTGGGGAAACAGAAAGGAAAAAGGAAGCACAACAAATAGTAGGAAGCTACCAGGGAGTACGAGCAGAGCTAGCAGGTGAAAACAATCAGAATCAGGCAATTATACAGACAGTACACTAGCCCAGTCCAGCCTAGCACTTAAAACTCTGCAAACAACAGTCCAGTATGTTTCTCACAACAGACACTGCAGTAAGCTAATAGAAGTGAAAACTGATAAAGCTTTACTGAGACAAAGAAATGTTAGGGGCTGCCATTGCTGTTATAAGGTGACATATGCAACATGCTGAGGGTGGTGACAATGGAAATGCTGCTAGACAACCCACAGTGAGGAGCCAGAGAAGAGTGTACAGGCCCAGAGTAACCTACCAGGGGCTACATGAGCTGGAGATAGTGGAGTGCTATAGAGTGGACACAGACCTCCTGCAGCAAATTGTTGAGCTGTGCAGGCCACGCCTCACACACAGAACCAACAGAGGGGAACCCATCCCAGTGGAAACCAAGGTATGTGTTGACCTAAGAATATTAGCAACAGGTACCTTCCAGAGACCAACCGGTGATATGATGGGGATATCACAGGCATCAGCATCCAGGGTACTGCACCAGTTCCTGGATGCCATGTCAGCACATGTCGGTGATCATGTATATTTCCCCAATTCCCGTGAGGTATTGGCCAGCAATATGCATCTCTTCCAGCAAATAGCAGAATACCCTGAGGTAGTGGGTGCAATAGACTGCACGCACATACACATCAAAGCACTAGCCGGTGAGCGGGGTAGGGCCTACTTCAAACGCAAGGGCTTCCCCTCCATCAACTGCCAGGTCGTGTGTGATGCCCAGGGCATAATACTGAATGTGTGTGCTGGCTGCCCTGGAACCTACCATGATTCCCATATCTGGCATCTGATGCAGCTGTACCAGACATTTGCCAATGGGGACATCCCACATGGTCACCTAGTGGGGGATGCTGGCTATGCACTGGAGCCGTGGCTGATGACACCCATCAGAAATGCACACAAACCTGAACAGGAATGCCATAATGAGGCACACGCACAAACACGTAATGTAATTGAGCGTGTGTTTTGGACTGCTCAAGTCATGGTTCCGGTGCCTGGACACATCTGGTGGAGCCTTGCAGTACTCACCAACTACATGTACCCAAATTGTCATGGTATGTGCTATGCTACATAATATGATCCTGCGAAAACAGCTGCAGCAGGACCAGCATAGGCCTGGGCCAAACAACCCCCCCACCATTGCCAAGGCCATCACAGGCAGAGCGTGACTCGGAGGAGGAACAACCTGAGCCTGCCCCAGTAGGCAGAAGGAGGTGTGCCCAGCATGCTTTGGCCTTGGCAAAGAGGCAATGCATAGCACATACACTGGCTCAGTAGGAGCTCTGGAAATGATACCTCTCTCTGACTTGCACATATAGTAAAAGGGATACCTAAGTTGACACTACCTGCTTTCAAACATGTACAGGGAGTGGACCTTCAGCACCACCTGAGGCATGATTGCCATGTGTTAAGCAATACAAAGCAGTGCTAAACAGCATTTACCACCATGTAGTATATGCAAACAAAATCACACACACCAACTAGCACAACTGTGGTCAATGTTGAGTAATATTGGGCAACGTCCAGCAATGTTGGTGAATATTGAGCAATGTTGGACAAGCCTGGTCTAAGTAGGGCATAGCTGAACAAAAGCCAACATGCTCATATTTGCTTAACTGGCCCTTAAGCAGTCTGGCCTGCTCAGTATGAAAATATAAAGCAGTGATGGGCCTCAAAACCAGAATACTGTGCACTATAGTTAAAGTATTGAACCACTAAACCATGACAGCATTGCAGTGGTCAGCCTGTATGAAGTTATGTTGATAAGTCTATGCAAAGTATCTCATGGAAATCCTGCAGGCACAGCATAATCCCTGTCGAGTTATGACACAAAGGTGAGTCCTGCAGTAAGAACAGAACCTGACTTCTAACACACACAGTATAAATGTTAATATTGGTTATGTTCACACACATCAACAAATGTAGTGTACCTCAGATAGCAATATACTGAAAGGTCACACTGGGCATGCTCACACACTTGAATAAATGAGACAAATGTCAGGCAACAAAACACGGAAAGCCTGAACTGGGCATGCTCACACACTTAGGCCATGTCTGAGTACAGCAGTGGGCCACACATATCTGGCAGTTGCATATGTTAACCCAGGAACCTCTCACTATCCAGCAATCCACCCTGTGCACACAGTTATATGACAACAGACACATATATAATATAGTGGAACCCTGTCATAATCAAATATGTTCTGCAGATACCTAAGTTGTTCATAGAAACTGGTAAAGCAAAGATGATAAAGACCTGCAAACAGTATCAGCAATAAACATTGTGCATCCCGAACATTAGCACAGGTTCAGAGGTCGATACTAGGCTATCTACCCTAGGGCATGTACAAGCCTAGCCAGAGTGTGTTTGGCATTCGCAACCCTGTCAGATTACTACACTGTGCGTGTGAGTAGTAGGTCACACAAGATAGCCCATGTATGTTTAGGCTAGTGTGCCTCTGTCTAGCAGGGACACAGAAGATATCCCAGGGGTAAACATACGATCACCCATACAGTCATCAAGATGTCTCCTGTAGGTGGTCAGTGGGTAGCTCTGCCTATGTGAAACTGGGATTACAATCCGAAGTGAGTGGAGCCTCTGGGATAAGAATCTGTCCCTCCAGCATGTCCTATTAACATCTGTGCTGAGGTATATGTCCCTGGAGTGTGTAGCTCCAAGGGAGTCGGATATCCTGAGGTGGAGCATGTCCAGTAATTCTGGGTTGGGTACAAACAACAGGCACACATCATATCCGAGTAAGTGGTAAGCGACTGAGTAGAGCTGGAGTTACTGCATCCAAACTGTGCAGGGCATTCATGTGAGTCCCTAGATCTGCTTGGTGAGGAACTTCTTTGGCCAGTACAGTTGCTGCAGGTGTCGGGTAAGGTACACCCCAAATGTGGCATTGTAACCAAGCATGGTTGTGATGAGTATAGGGACACAATGACCTCACTCGATCTAGATGTGAAACCATATGGGATAAGGTGGCCTATATAGAAGGTCTGTCCAACCACTTTGGCAACATGATTGTCAACCCCCTAACAACTCCTACCGTATGTAATGGAGTACTACCTATGTGGTAATGTGTGGGCATGTTGTTATTCCCAAAGGGGATGACTATGCAACTAATGGCATTTAGCTGTAGGCCATGGCTCAGGCACCAGTCATCCATCTCTGTGAGACCCTGTTTGAGTATGCATGTGGCAGCTGGAGAGTTGATTATGGCACCCAGTTTGCAATCAAGTGCGAACATGGTCAGCCATATTCCCCCTGTAGTAGCCTGTACATCAGACAAATATATACTGAACAAGAGAGGTCCCAGGACCGAGCCGTGTGGGATGCCACGTTTAACTGGTGTATAGTCAGACATGGCACCTGCAATTCTGACCATGTGGGTGCTATCCCTGATCCAGGTAGCAATCCACTGTGTGAGATATGTGTCCATATCGACGCTGGTGAGCCTATGCATAATGGCCCAGTGGGTTATTGTGTTGAAGGGTTTTGCAAGGTTCAGGTAGGCTGTGTGTACAACCGTCCCTATGTCGATGGACCTGTTAACTGTTTAAAGAATACAAACAGGTTCAAGAGGCAAGCTCTGCCCACAACAATGCTGAAATGTGTAGGACACCATGTCTGTAGATTCCCGATGTCTATGTGTATGAGTCCCATGACAATACGCTCCACAGATTTGCAGAACAGGCTAGTTAGGCTTATAGGGCAATATTGTCTGTGGTCCATTGTGGCACCAACTCTGTGGAGTGGGACCACTGTCGCTGTATGCCATTCCTTGGGTACATATCCTGTAGTAACTCCGATATTGAACAGTGATGTAATGTGAGGGTTATATCTGTCATGAAGCTCGTGTAAGATGCAGGCTGGGACACCGTCTGGTCCCATTGATGCTGTGATGTATGCTTTGGGGAGGGCAGCATCACCTGTTACTGTGTGATGTCAGGGAGGTTACACTCTGTTGGGATAGTTGCTCCTTAGGGGGATGGGGGGGAGACATCTGCACTGAACCTGTTTGCCAGGATGTTGGCAATGCCAGTGGGTTCAGGGTAAGTTTAGTCAGTATGCAGTAACTCACAGCATATCAGTGAGTGTCCACCCAGGTTCCTGACATAACTGAAGAAGGCCGTGTGATAGTCCTACGTGTCTGGTGCAATTGTCCGGTAGAAGCGGCCCTTAGAAAAGTTTATGAGTGATCGTATCTGTCTGCTAGTACAGATCACAGATGCCTTCCCCGTCTGGGATTGTGCTCTATCATGTATTAGCTTCCTCCTGACGTTGTACAGCTTATTAATGGCTGGGGTCTACCAGACAGGTCCCCTGCCATTGGAGGAGTGAGTCCTGTTGTTATTTGGGATAGCACAATCCATGCAGTCCACTAGGTGTCCATAGAATGTGTATGTAAAGGATTCAGCAGTCTGAGCCGTATTTGCCACTGTCTCAGGGTCTCTGAAGGATATCACCTTGCTTTGGTGAAGTGAGACGTTGGCTCATGAGAAGTTCACCAAGATTACCCAGGATGGGTGTGTGGAGCGTATATGTATGTCCAGTGAGATACATGTATGTTCTGACCTTACCAATGAGGGGTGTATCGCTGGTGTGGAACATAGAGTCCCCATGTTGGTGATGATCAGGCCCAATATGTATTCCCCCTTGTGGCTGTGCTGACTGGTTGTGCCATAGCATATGAGTCTACAAATTGTAGCGACTGTTGGGCGAGGGTGTTGGGGCTTGAGTAGTATCCCCAGTTAATATTTGTGTATTTGAAGTCACCCAGTATAATGGTGTTTGTGGAGACCTTCATATTCTCCATAGTTCCCATGAAAGCCGAGTGTGGTTCCTGAGTTTGGGAGGGTGGTCTGTAGCAGGCAACAAACTGAAAGGCAGTTTTGCACAATGGTAGTTGTATATGTATGGTCTGTGATGCTTTGTGCAGTGCTACTAACCCGGAATTGTGTGTATCTGTGATGTATATGGATACTCCCCCTAGTTGTGCTGTCTGTTCCAAGTCTTGTGGTCAGAGAGCATGGTATGAAACATAACCTGGTAGTGCTGGTGTGCATAAGTGAGCCTAAACTAGGCGTCTGTTAGTGCAAAGATATCGCTATCCTCCATACTGAGGAGAGTCCTGAGTGGCCGCAATATGAGGGTAACACATCTGGTGTTGAGCAGCATTACCCTTAGTTTCATTTAACCTGTAATGTCTATGGAGGTGGGTTTGTCTTTTGAGCCCTGCTTAAAAAAGGCACTATGGTGGTAGCAAGAGCCTTAGCCAGCATTCAAAAGTCCAAGGGTGATAGGTGCAAGCTGTCCATAGTGAAACTACGTGGCATGTCGAGCATGTCACCCCAGGCTGACAGACACTGTATCCCCTATGAATGACACTAATTTGTTAGCCAACTGTTAAACGTGATATGTTTGTCTGTATACTGTGACATCATAATTGGTGGGTGTAAGATGCTAGACAAGGTCAGGGTCATACTGGCCTGGGCTACATGATCAGAGTGTTCCTCCATGTATCATGTCATGTGGTCCAGGGAGTAACGTCTGAGGTTTTACGCACCAGCATGGACAATGATGGTGCCAGTCCTGTACTTGCTTTGGAGTGACCTGACTGCATGTGTTATGTGGCAGATCCGGGCACCGACAGACAGCCCAAAGTGACTATTCCCTTGTTTGGGCTGGTGAGTGGTACGTCAGTGTGTCTGACAATAAGTGTCACCTATTACAAGTGTATTAGGTGTGTTGTTTAGCCCAAAGGGCAGTGACTGTGTGGCACACTGACATTGTGAACTATGTGATATGTGGGTATTGTAGTGGGGTAGCAGTTGTGTGTGTGTCTGCTTTGGAGGTCTCTGCTGCTTAGGCAGAGTTCATTTACAGCATCCGAGTATGTCTATGTGTGATAATGTGGTTTGAGTGCTGTCGCTAGAGGATATGTGAGACTGATATGTGGTGTGTGTGGTTACCTTCACCACCTGATAGACTGTGCCAGTCATGGGTCAAGAGAGAGTTCAGCACCCTGCATGTCTATATAGGTGCATCTCACACATATATCTGAGTTTATCGGGAGGAGGAGGGGGTTGTCTGTGTACATGAGGCAGATGTGACATTGTGTCAACATCACAATATTCACCAGCTGGACTGGAGAGTACACACGAAACTGACCCCTGGACATGCCAGGATATTATGATGACATACTCTGTAGCCTGATCACAAAGGATCAGTAGGGTGTTAAGTGTGTAAAAGAGTATAACAGGGATTAGTGCTCAGTTTCGTTGGTGTTTTGTAAAGAGTAGCTGAGAAGGAGTCCAGACTGAATCATGACACCTCCTTCAGCTATGTCATAAATAGCAATGTACACCCATATATGTCCTGAGTCAGGGCCAACTGTACCTGACTGACAATGCCGACATCCTGACAGACAGGCCCATATATACATACCCACCTCCCACTGATGATAGTCCATATCATCATACCAGGAGATATCACATGTAGAATGGATGAGCAGCTACCCCCAATGCCAAAAGCATGGCAGCTAGTGGAATACATTCATTCCCAATATGTGTCATGCATAAACTACAGAACAAACAGATCCTGCACCTGAACAGTCAGCTGAGCCTCACCCCCTACACAGGATGTGGAACTGTTTTAATGTGTTACAGCAACATATGGCACTCCCTACAAGTGTTGGTGCACAACACACCATGGGAAGTACAGTCCAGTACGCCTATGAAGTCTGATCTGCAAGGTCATGGAGTCCATCATGGTTGAAGTCATAAACAGAGCTATTGGAAGCTGACATACACACAACCCTACCAACTGTGGTATGTTCATGTGTGGATCATGGTTCCCAAACATGCTAGACTGTTTGCAAGGCAGCCACCCAGGACATACATCACTGAACACAGCTACACATGTCTCACATAGACTTTGAATAACCCTTTATCAACATCCCAGACACATGTAGTATCCACAAAACCAACAAGCTGTGCATAAATATGTGTTGACATATGAAGGAATGTCAATGTGTCCACAGATAGATCACACAAGGTAAGGATTATGAGGTCCTGTTCAAGCTGTTGACACCTGCTGACCCACATGGACCATTCCTGGAATGGCGTAAAACAAAGTGTACACACATCACCATGTCCAGTCTGATTATGTCACCATCCTATAAATACAGCAGGAGAAGAGAAACCAGCCAGTAAAGCAAATAGCGCACTGTGTTAATGCATCTCTCTCTCTAGTAGCATAACATAGTTAGGTAGGGGTTTGAATCCTGCAAACACTGACTGCGTGTGTGGGGGGGCGGTGTGTGTATGTGTGCAGTTTGTTTTGAGAGGAGTGCCCTTTTTGGAGACTGGGAAAACTCACTAAAAGAGGTGCATTCCTCTTTGGAAAGTCTGATGATGTCACCGTCCTACAGATACAGCAGGAGAAGGAAAACCAGCCAGTAAAGCAAATAGCACGCCCTGTTAATGCATCTCTCTCTAGTATCATAACATAGTTAGGTAGGGGTTTAATCCTGAAAACACTGTGTGTGTGTACATGTGCAGTTTTCTTTGAGAGGAGTGTCCTTTTTGGAGACTGGGAAAACTCACTAAAAGAGGTACATTCCTCTTTGGAAAGTCTGATGATGTCACCATCCTACAAATACAGACGGAGAAAGGAAACCAATCAGTAAAGAAAATAGCGCGCCATGTTAATGCGTCTCTCACTAGTATCATAACATAGTTAGGTAGAGGTTTGAATCCTGCAAACACTGACAGTGTGTGTGTCACTGTTGGTCAATGCGGTGTGGGTTTTGGTTTTACTATGGTAGGACATATTATGATTAAAACAGTAAGTGCATTGCACACATCAGGTATCTGCGTGGCAAATATATATGTGTACATGTCCCCTCAATCAGTACATAGGTGTGATGCCTGCATACTACATGAATACATCTGTTTCCATTGACAGGTTGTGCCGCTGCTTCTCAGATCGTAGGTCACATATATATGTATGTGACAAGGCCGTCCACTGTTGTGATCTTTGGCCAAGGTCATCTGTGCCACACACACCCATGACAGTTACTAAAGAGTAGTGTGATTGAGAGTATATGCCTGGGGTATATGTCAGACATGTTCATACACAACGACTGGCAATAATGGACAGTCTGTATATGTGTACAACTGCCTTGTGGATATGCATTCAGGCCTCTAATGTCTTATGTGATACACGAGGGACACCACAATACCTATGGATATGTGGATACCAAGGGACACATGACATAACACGAGGCTGTATGTACACATTGGTACCCAACATACATGTTGAGGTCTACCATCGATGTGGTACTGATGGGATAGTATGTATAGTAAATGTGGATGACTATGCCATAGCCGGCTTACTGCTATACAGCATGTATCAGACAACAGGTATCTGTCTGTATGATACCCTTGTGTAGGATATGCGTCCCATCCAGGGAATGCATTGTAGGCCAATGCATGCATTTTCAGATGTGGATGGACACATCCCTAGTGTGTTTGCATGTACCTAAGGGGGCTACATGCCAAACAGGTGTGGTCCCAGGAATGGGTGGCGGTCAATACCACTGGTTAGTGTTAGAGTATAGTACCGGAAGGATCCAACTGTTACTGAGTTCCCTACAACTGTGTGTCATTTGTCAGGACATCATCCAATGATTGCATATAGTCATGCTGTTGAGGTTGTGTATACTACTAGACCACAAATCATTGACAGATATTAACAGTATCACCCACAGTATAGTGTCAACCCATGTCATACACACATGTGGACCCATGTTAGTACATAACTGTAGTAGTATGCATACTGGCCATTGAAAGATACTATGAGATATTAACAATGTGTACAACAGGGTATGCCACACGTCCCATGTGTCCACCATGCATGCACATGCAGACAGTGCGTACCCACAATGTTCACAGATGTACACTTGCTAATCTGTACTGCACACATCACACACGTACTGTCCACTCACTAACACATGCTGGCAACACATTACACTTCAGCCAAGTGGCACATGGGTGGAAAATACATACTCAGACCTAACAGTGGTGTAAACAATGCTACATTGACAATCAGAGCTTTGATGCCTAATGCCTGCTCAGACATACCTACAAGGATGTCATTAATCTTTCCTTGACAACTTGCTAATATTGCTACACTGCTATAATGTCACCCTGTGCATCAACAGCATGTTAACCTGTTCCTGCATCAATGTTACAGATGACAGGAGGTGACACAGGTATCATCATATGCACAGGGTGTGTTGTTGTTTGCTAGAGCCTGACATTGACCCATCCAATCGACATGTCTGTGTGTGTGTGGTGTGTATGTGTGTGTGTGTGTGTGTGTGTGTGTGTGTGTGTGTGTGTGTGAGGGACAACAGTACAGCATGGGCCAATATTGATGTAATGTGTGTGTGTATGTGTGAGCCCTAGTTGTTTGGTTAATGTGTGTGTGTCTGCATGCACACAGCTCCACCATGTGGCTGCCATATACGGTAGTTTGTGGGACAGCCACAGATTGTACCTGCTAGGCTGTACAGATCACTGTTTCCGAACATGGACACAGTACCTGTGCCTGTCAGGGGTGCTATGGACAGTATCGGGTACCAACCCTGACTGGGTACTGTCATCAGAGGCAGAGGTATGATGACTGGACCCATGTCCCTGCTGGACTGGCCAGAGCCATGTACGCATGGCCTAGTGGGACGGTCAATGGACAGGCCAGCCCCAGCATGGCTGGGGTTGGTACTGCCACTATGGGAGCGGCTGTGAATTTTGGGCCGTCCGTGACCACTGCCAGCTGTTGCTGTTGCTGGCATGCGTCCGTGTCGATGTCGCAACCATCCTGCACGGTCCTGGCTCATGGAAGACATATTGTGGAGGGCATCTACTGTCTCCCCCCAACGTCTATCAATGACCTCGGTGTAATTCCAGATGGCACCGGCAAGGTCACGGATGCTGTCATTGATAGCAGTGTAATGGGCCCTCTGCGCCCTAAGTCTCTGTCTGGTGTACCGTTCCATACACGCCTGAGCCTGCATTACAGCCCGGAACATACTGGACATTGTAAGACCTGTGAGGGCACGTCTTCCAGGGGCAATACGACCAGTGGTGCTCCCCTGAGAACCCCTGGACCTCTGCCTATGTGGTACCATTCCAGGAATCTGGCTATGGCTGCTGTGAGGGGATGCAAGTGCCATGGGTTACCACACTCTCCTGGTCAATGCCAACTGTATGCTGTCCCTCGCCTATGGCCATTGGTGATGAGGGATGTATTGACAGTATGAGTGTGCACATAGATGGGGTTGAACGCTGTATACTGTCGATTGGCGGACCAACAACAGACCCTATCAAACCTTTCTGTGCTAGAATACATGTCTCATCATCACCACTATTCGTGGCAGTGGCTTCAGGTTCCCTGCTGCTTTCGGCCACCCCTAACTCAGCACCTGTGAGAGGAAGACAGGAAACACACTTTACAGTATTAGATCAGGAAGAAAAAACCACACTGCCAGGTGAAGCACTCTCCTTAAACGAACAAATTCAAAAACAGAAAAGTAAAGAGTGCAACATGGGCTGTATCAGTGCAAGTAAATAAATCCAACAGATTCTTCTCATAAAATAATGAAAATCCAAGTTAATGAATAAGATCCAAGTTAATGAATAAAATCCACATTTATTGTGAAGCAATAAAAAACTGCAGAAGATAGTAAAGCGTTGCTGTTACACAACGCTTCATCAGACATAAAAAACAATTTGCAAGGTGGGTCATTAAATACACCTGTGTATCATGATGTCACAATCTCTTAAGGAGGCACAGCTACCATCAAGCCTTTTTTAGCTTCCAGACCTCTTAAGCATTAATATTTTTATGCAACGTTTTTATAAATGTGATGTTATATGTTCGCTTGTGTTTTTATAAGGTTGCCTCCTTAAGAGATTGTGACATCATGATACACAGGTGTATTTAATGACCCACCTTGCAAATTGTTTTTTATGTCTGATGAAGCGTTGTGTAACAAAGCGAAAGCGCTTACTATCTTCTGCAGTTTTTTATTGCTTCACAATAAATGTGGATTTTATTCATTAACTTGGATCTTATTCATTAACTTGGATTTTCATTATTTTATGAGAAGAATCTGTTGGATTTATTTACTTGCAATTCGTGATACAGCCCATGTTGCACTCTTTACTTTTCTGTTTTTGACACTTTACAGTATGCACATGATGCATGCACACATGCACATATGCACACATGCACACATGAACACATACACACATGAACACATGAACACATGCACACATGAACACATGAACACATGAACACATGCACACATGAACACAGGTACACATGAACACATGCACACATGCACACATGAACACATGCATACATGCACACATATACACTCCTCACTACAGCACATACACAGACACACACCAGCAATCCAACACATACTCTATAGTGGGTGAATGTGGGTGTCAGTATCACAAGGCAAACAGTCACCACAGACGTGTCAGCATGCAGAATATGTGTTTCACAAGACCATGCAGTGCAAGTGTAGACGCCCCTATTTCATGGCAGTGTACATGGCTTTGATGCAACTGTGTAGTTGTTCACTGATTGGCTACACCCTGGAACACAATGTGTACCTGGACACAACATTGCTGTGCAAGTATTATCAGTTCTGCAATGCCCTGTGCACCATCACTCACAGGTATACATGCCATAGCTGCATGTGTTATCTGTGTGACGCATAGATTTCCATGTCTGAGTACAGTGTCTGTGTCCATAGCAGATAATAGTGGGCACAGGTGTAGCACATGCATGCTATGTACACACATGGGATGAGTGGTGCATGTTGATGTGAAGGAATCCCAATGCTCAACATGGCCAGTGTACAGTGGTTACGGTGAGTGTGGGACATATTGCAGATATGTCGGTGCCAGCCATGGCATGGCATGCTACACGACTGCAACATTAAACACCACACATACCCAATGTGTGTCATGTGACCTATACACCCACTAGCATTCCAGGACATATATGTGACACTTTGTTCGGATGGTGACTGCTGTGTATATTGTGTATACTGGCATATGTAAGCACACACACAACATGCTATGCATATTGTTTATAGGTGCATATGTCTGCACACACACAACATTGAGGTGCACAGCAATGACTGCTATGAGTAGTACTGTGGTCACTGTAACTGGATGGGGTGTAGTACCCTGTGCCATCATCATCAAGCATCTTGTGGTCACTCACAGCTACTAATGTGTGCAAGACCACTGCCTAGCATGCTGTACCTGAACTGCAGTGCCGTGGCTACGTTCACAATTGCACAGCCACTTTGTACATGGGTGTGAGAGGTGCCCAATAGGGAGCATTGCCTAACATGACTGTGTTATGTGTTGAAGAGTGTTGCACAGCCCCATGATACACCTCTACCCCTGAGGTACATCATGTGTGTGTGCATGACATGTGGGATACTGAAGTGTGACCTTACAGCGGGTGTGTGGTAATGCTAAATGTAATATGTTTTCGTGTACTGCGTATGATAAACATGTTCTGTTGTGTACAGCTGTAGCAACTATGCATATCCAATGTGCAGTACAGTGTTGCCACAAATGTGTCTGCTGCTCTGTGCATTGCATGTGATTGAGGCAGCTACTGACTTTACTGAGATGTTTAATGTCTCACAGCAAACATGCACAGCATGCATTATGCGTAGGTTTGTTACGTGTACATGGCCTACACCTCACCTATGACATGCACATGTCATTACCAATATTAAAGTGTTAACACACTCACCAGCATGTATCATCTGCCCTGCCGTCACACCAGAGGGACCTACAAGAATATGACACAGTTTGTCAGTGGCCACAACTGTGGCATTGCTACTGTGAGTGTGCTAAACTACAGTAGAACAACAGTCGTCAGTCACAGGTGTACAGATATTATTCCAAATATCAGTATTGCACACAATAGGCAGCACAACTGCTGAACACACAGTACACATCTCACATATGCATATTCTAACAATACAGGTAACAGTAGTCTACAGCTAGGGCATATTACCTGCATGCTCCATGTCATCATGCTGGGTGGCTCCAGCCTCCATGATGACACATGTGTGATGCTGTTGCTGCTGTAGGCCAGGAGCCACCACGTTTAGGAGCAGCTCCTCCACTCAGGTGAGGGGGGATGTATGGCCATCCCACCACCTGTGGCAAGCTGTTGTCTATGGATATCAGACGCACGCCACCGGACTTGTCTAATTTAATCACTGCAGTGATGGCGTACCTGCTCATATGTCCGGTTATGCATGCCTATGTCATTTATCCGACAAACAAGATCTTGCCACAGTGCAGTACCCTCATGCTGGTGCTGGCTGGCACTGGAAAACAGCAGTGTATAGTGCTGCACCAAGATGTTGTATATTTTCTGTTCCTCCACAGCTGTATATGATGGATTGTGTTGATGAGCCATAACCCTGGAAGACAATTAAACGATATGTGTGAGCAAGTCATGTGGCACACTTAATATTATTAAATACAGATATCACTTAACTGCCATATATAGCCATAGCATCTGTTTGTCTGTCAGAGGATACACACGTTCAATACCACATATCAGTGCTCAGCCCACAACTGACTGACAGTGCCTGCCACACTCCATATAACAAACCAGTATACACCAGTACTCGGCACACTGTTTGGGATACAATGCACAACCTCGCCACGGGGGTATATATCAAGCTAATGCATGAAGAAATATGTCATCCAATGCAATGAATGTAAAGTACATTTACAGTATTACCAGTAAACCACCCTAGTCGTTGATGCCATACCCCTACCTAACATACGTGCACGGTTGTTCATATAGCTGGCATACTGCTGTAACAGAGTATACATGTTGCTAGGTACACACATATACCCTGTAACACACATGTGAATGCGGGCATGGTACAGGCATCATTACACACACATCAGACATACATACAACACACAAATGCATGCCGACACAGATGAGCATTACCTGTGTACCTTACAGTACTGTGTGCCCCTACTTACAGATACCTATGCCTGAGGTATGTAATCTGTGCAGACTACAGGAAACACACAAGACAGTGTTACCAGGGAATGTGAACATACACCATACTGTGCTGTTTAGGCCTACAGCTTCAGCTAGTACAACAGTTCATATGTGAGCTGGATTCACCAACAGTACCACTTACTGAGCATACATGTATTGCTTCAGCCTACAATGGGACACCACAGTCATACACAAGGAACTACATCACAACATATGCCATCCTACTATGTCTGCATCCCAATAACTGACACATCTTTCTCTGGCCTCACACCTAGGACACAAACTACCACGACAGAAACAACCTCACACTAAGCTATCACACCTTTACAGACCTTGCACGCATTCACTGTCACACTCATTCCACCTCACATAGCAGGTATTGCACTGAGTATATGTATGTGTGCATTGTGTCAAGGTAGGTAATACGCTATTGGCCCTAGGGCCTAGAGCAGCCTAGCCATATGCTACCCTGGCCTTTGACACACATGTAATGTGATTTCACTTGCTCCTGTCAATCAGATACACAGAGGTGACTCCCAGGGTATATTACCTATCTCCCAAACAATCATCAGGGGTATGTATGACATCTGCTAATGAGGAGCCTTGTTTGTTAATGCTGGGTGGTTTAGTCCGGAGTATGGCATATTTGTGGATAGGAACCTGTACCTCCAGCATGTGCTGTTTAGTGAGGTGGCGAGGATTAGGGCCCTATGTCATGTAGCCCAGAGGGATTGTGAGGTGTTGACATGGTGGTTGGCCGACTGCTATGGGTGTGACATACCTCTGTATGTCCAGCATAGGTAACCTCTGGGTTTGCGATATGCAACGCACTCTAGCTGTGGTTTTGTGAGGCAGTCTGCATAGGGCATGTGTTTGAGGGCAGTATTACTCTTTGTGAGGTATGTCTGTGGCCTTTCCACTTGCTGTAGTTGTCATGTGAGGTACATACCACATGGGGCATTGTGATGAGTAGAGGGGAACACTGACCTATATTTCCCTAGATGACACACCTTTTGTGATGACACGTACCATGTAGACAGATTACAAGACTAGTGTGGCACTGTGATTATCAAAGGGGAGGCTACTGTCCACCTGTGTCTCATGTTCCCTTCTGACACCTTCAGTGTTAGGCAGGCTACCACCTATGTGGTAGTTACTGGGTAAAGTGCTTTGGAATGGGGTATGGCACTGCAGTACCAACACTGGTGTTCAGTCCATGCCTTGGTCAACAGGCACCTGTTGCAGTACATATGACCCCGTGTCTCACTCTCTCTCTCTCTCTCTCTATATATATATATATATATATATATATATATATATATATATATATATATACATATCTATACATATTTATTTTATTTTACATTTGTTAACTGGGGGTGTCTGACTGAGCTGAAAAGGCCCTTTTTCAGCAGAGGCCCGGGGAGAAAAGCTCCACAAAGAAAAATTACAGACACATTTAGTTATTTAGACATGATCAGTATACACACAAATTACAGGAGACATGTTTTTACAGTGGTATGCGGCACATAAACAGTTACAGTGGAGAGAACAAACAAAAAATATTAATTTTAAAAATAAAGGTAATTAATAGATTTGTGGTGTACAGCTGAAATTTGGAACATAGGTAGAATACATACATAGTACACAGATACAGTACATACATTGTAGATTAGCCAGTGTTTGTGAGTAAGATTGAAAACTATTATCAAGTGCTCTAGATTTTGTATGTATGTGTTATCCGCTTTCACTAGCCTGGGGAGCAATCATGGCACTGCCAACTTTCCTTGAGATGTTGTCTGATGAGGTCTTTAAAGGAGGCTTTGGATGATGTGTTTTGAATGCTTGTAGGGACATAGTTCCATTTTTTAGCCACTGAACTACTTTATAGTGCATCTCCAAAGCTCTTCTAGCTGTTGGTAACTTCTAGTAGTAGTTTGCTTGATTATCTAAGAGGCCTTTTGGCTGAGTGATGTTGTACTAGGTTTTTGAGGGTAGGACACTTATTGGGGAGGTAATAGATAGAATGACAGAGGCAGAGCTGATTGTAGGTTAGGAGGTTGGGCAGTTCAAGCCAGTGGAGCTGTCTCAAAGCAGTACAGTGATGAATTCTGCATGAGCAATTTGCAGCAAAGCGGGCAATTCTGTTATAGCAGGCTTCCATTTTGCTTAGTTCAGTTTTGTTGAGATTATCAGAATGGGAGATGCACAGAGTAGGGTGGATAGAAGTTGGGAGCGAGCAATGGCTGATCTTGTTTTGTTGGTAAGAAATGGTTTGATACGGTAGAGTGACCCCAGTTTGGCATGTACTTTTTTAATAGTTAAGTTGAGATGACTATCAAATTTTAGGTGGGAGTCTATGGTTATTCCCAATAGCTTAGCCTGTGCCACTGGAGCAATTGGAGTAGCATTAGTGGAGTAGATAGTGAATTGACTGTTAGTGTTTTTGTTAGAACTGGTTATAATCATAAGCTGAGTTTTCTTTGGATTGAGGATAAGTTGGGCTTTGGTAAGGTAGTTTTCAACGTCAGAGAATGCTAGCTGAGTTGTTTGCAGGAGGGTGGGAATGTTTTGTGCAGCATAGATTAAGGTAGTGTCATCTGCATACTGAATTATAGATGCATGGTGTGTGGAAGTACGGAGGTCATTTGTGAAGACTGTGAATAGTAGGGGTCCTAAGATAGAACCCTGTGGGACTCCAATAGTTATGGGCAGCTGAGGAGAGAGAGAATTTTCCCATTTCACAGCTTGGTACCTATCAGTTAAGTATCTTTGGAACCAGGTAAGAGTGGAATTTGACAGATGATATTGGTTTAGTTTGTTTAGCAGGATTTGGTGTGAGACTGTGTCAAATGCTTTGGACATATCCAAAAAAAGAGCTGACACTTGTAGGCCTTCATTTTTGAGACAGTTTACTGTGTCTGTGAAGCACAGGAGGGCTGTAGTGGTACTATGGGCAGGTCTGAAACCATGCTGAGTAGGTGACAGGATGTTGCTGTCTAGGAAATAGTTTAGCATCTGGGTATGGACGTATTTTTCTAGGATTTTGGCCAGGGGGGAGAGTAAAGCAATGGGTCTGTAGTTATTAAGTTCAGTGGAGGTCCCGCCTTTATGTATGGGTGTAACATAGGATATTTTCCAGAGTTTTGGCACATAGTTTTCAACAATTGATCTGTTTATGAGAGTGGAGACTGGGATAGCAATAGCATCTGCTGTGAGTTTCAAGAAATAGCTGGGGAGTAGGTCGGCTGCTGTTAAGGTTTTTAGTTTGGAGAGCATGCTTTTGATTGAAGTGGTGTAAACTGTTTTGAGGGTAAAGCTTGTATTAGTGTTATTTTTGTTGGGGGGATAGTGAGGAAGGAACTGTCCTGTGATACTATGGATATAATTGAGTTCACAAAGTGGGAGTTGAATTGCGTTTCGATGGGAACTTTAGTGTCAGGGGTGGTTGGTTTGGGAGTAGCCTTTCGGGTGGATTTTAGTAGCTGGTTTACATTTTTCCAAAATTTTTGCGGGTTGTGTTGGTATTTAGTTTGTAATGTTGTGTAGTAGGATTTTTTGTCCAGCCTAATGCATTTTTTGCACGGTTGCAGTTCTTGGTACTTAGTTAGGCTTTGTGTTTCTTTGTTTTTTTGATAGTAAAGCCAGGCAGTGTCTCTGGACTTGAGGATTTGTTTGGTTTCTTTACTGAACCAGGGGTTTGTAGAGGTTCTAACCTTGATTTTGCACAATGGAGCGACAGTGTCTAGGTGTTGTAGAAATGTTTTGTTGAACTATGCTACAGCCTGGTCAAGTGGGAGGGTTTTTAGGGGGGTCCAGTCACAGTTACAGAGTAAAGTGTTGAGGACCTCAGGAGAGAATTTTTTTGTGCTTCTAGTGGATATATAGTTAGTGGTTTTGCATATGTTTGTTCTACTACTTATAAAATATATTACGTTGTGGTCACTTAAGGTGTCTGGGAGACTGCCTGTGTGAGGGTACAATGTGGGGTTGTTAGGACCCAGTCAAGGATGGATTCCCTTTTAGATTTTTTATCACATCTAGTTGGAATTTGGACTAGCTGCTGGTAGCCATGGAGATTTATTAGATTACTTGGTGGTTCTGATATACATGTGAACCAATCTAGGTTGAAGTGCCCCAGAATAAGGGTTTCTTGTGAGTATGTGGAAGAACTCCAGTATAAGAAGCCTTCAAGGCTAGCAGGTGTATTACCAGGTGGAATATAGATCACAATTGTGGTGATGACCTTTTTAGGGTGAAGTTGAAGTTGTGAGATAAGTATGTCCCAATTATTGGGGGAGGGGTAGGAGTTTGGTAATTGACGGGCAGTTAAGTTTGACTTGTACAGTAAGGCAGTTCCACCCCCTTTACGGAGTAGTTTGTCTTGTCTAATGATATTGTAGCCGGTAGGGAGAACTTCTGAGTTAGCTATGTTTTTATTTAGCCAGGTTTCTGTTAAAGCAACTATGTCTGGGGAGTAGTGTGCTATTGTGGCCTGGAGTTCAGGTATTTTATTTTTGATACTTCTAATATTAATATTTAGCATTAAAAGATGGTTGGTTTTGCTGCTGTTTTTGATTTGTCCAGGGATGAAGAAAGTGGGCGTATTATGTTCTAACATTTGTGTTGGAGCAGTTTGCGTTGGACAGGATGGATTTGGGCCTGGGTTGGGGTGGATATCCCCACTTATGGTGAGCCTGGAGTTAAAATAGTTATACAGATGTTGGAGTTTGGTGAGGAGTGTGAGAAAGTATTGTTTTTTTGGAGTAGAAATGAGAGCATATGTGTTTAGTTCTGAATTGGTCCATTATGTAGTTCTTGAATAACTGTGGGCAGATATTATTATAATGTGTGGTGTCTGTATATGAGAGTGCATAATGCAGTGGTGTGCTACTAAGTTTAGGGATACTGCTAGAGTGATAACTTGTGGTGTTGTAAAGAATTATGAGAAGACAGACTAGACTTAGTTGCGTGATAGTCATGGTTATAAAGTTTAAGTTGTTTCTAGGTGGGGGGTCTGAACAGGAATTATAGGTTTGCACTATATGTGGATGGGGAAGTAGTGTGGGTGATGTAAAAAATGCCTAGTGGGAATGAGAGTGATTGGGAGTATTTTGTGTGGAGCAAGTTAGTGTGGTAAAAGGTTGGGAGTGTATCTTCACATTGAATGCTGATTAGTAACCAGTTTATGCACAGATTAGAGTAGGGAGATACATTAGCAATGAAGGGGAATGTATAGAGATGCAAATAAACAGGTGGGCCTCCAAGTGATACAAACAAAGGCAGAAAGCGCTGAGAGGGCAGCTTGATGGTTAATTTAGTCACAGGGGTGTGAATTAAATGTATACTATCAATTGGACAGTTAGGATTACTGTACTAGTGGTGGGGGGAGGACACACGGCTACAACAGTCAGTTTTATTAGCAAGCTGAGAACTACTAAGAAATACTGCTAATGTAATAGCTTCACTCTCATAAAACATACAAGTAGAATGCCTGGGTGGACTGACCCTGCTCTTGAGGCTCAAAATGTATATCCTTGTTTAGTTTGCAGTACTGATTCCTTCTTATACTGTACGGGTGGAGTGATAGCCGCAGACTGCAGATTTGCTTGAGTGTGCTCTGAAGAGAGAGGAAAAAAAAGAGAGGATGAAGCTAGTAGAAGGAGACAAAGACAGGTCAAAGGAAGTAATTAGGAGATAGGAGGGTATAAAATATACAAATCTGAGGATAGTGTGGATAAAGCAGGAGAATAGATGCTACTGCTACAGTTTGAGAGTGCTTCAACAGTAACCACA